>NC_059215.1:52672988-52945488 GCF_020615455.1 Coregonus clupeaformis
AGTCGCTCTGGCTAAAGACTATAGTGGTATGTCCAAATCCCATTCTGAGTCCTGCCGGCTGTGTCTCCCTGTGAACAGCCAGGGAAGTGTCTAAAAGTAATCTCACTCCAGTCACATCTCTTCCCTGTGTAGGATCAGACAGGCTGAAAGTGGGGTCACATCTCTACCCTGTGTAGGATCAGACAGGCTGACAGAGGGGTCACATCTCTGCCCTGTGTAGGATCACACAAGCTGACAGTGGGGTCACATCTCTGCCCTGTGTAGGATCAGACAGGCTGACAGTGGGGTCACATCTCTGCCCTGTGTAGGATCAGACAGGCTGACAGTGGGGTCACATCTCTGCCCTGTGTAGGATCACACAAGCTGACAGTGGGGTCACATCTCTGCCCTGTGTAGGATCAGACAGGCTGACAGTGGGGTCACCTCTCTGCCCTGTGTAGGATCAGACAGGCTGACAGTGGGGTCACATCTCTGCCCTGTGTAGGATCAGACAGGCTGACAGTGGGGTCACATCTCTGCCCTGTGTAGGATCAGACAGGCTGACAGTGGGGTCACATCTCTTCCCTGTGTAGGATCACACAAGCTGACAGTGGGGTCACATCTCTGCCCTGTGTAGGATCACACAGGCTGACAGTGTGTGTGTGTACTGTATGTGTGTACAGTAAGTGTATTGGAATGTATGTGTTGCAGCAGTGAACCTGGGACATCCAACGGACTTCATAAGCTGAGTCGTTTGGAACAGCTGGAGCCAGAGGAGTCACTGGACAGAGAGGACCCCCGAGAATACTGCCATGGTCCGTTATGACTCCACATTTACATTTTGGTCATTTAGCAGACGCTCTTATCCAGCTCGACTTACAGGAGCAATTAGGGTTAAGTGCCTTGCTCAAGGGCACATAGACAGATTCACCTAGTCGTCTCAGGGATTCAAACCAGCTACCTTTCGGTTACTGGCCCAATGCTCTTAAGAGCTAGGCTACCTGTTGCCCTACCTACCGCTATACTCACTCTGTCTTTCTCCTTCCATATCTTGCTGTCATAGTCTGTTGACATACAGTAAATACAGCAGTTCGAGGTGTAACAGCTATTTGTTCTCACACTGTATGTTTCAATAGGGGGGTACCACCCTGTTCACATTGGAGACACCTTCAACAGGAGATACCAGGTTCTGTCTAAGTTGGGCTGGGGATACTTTGCCACTGTTTGGCTCTGCTTGGACCTCAGGTACATTCACTATGTTGCTGTGTGAGCATATACTCAAATATCCCCTTCTTGGCATATAGAAAATGCTGCAGTGTGAGTAAAACGAAGCTCTGTGTGTGAAGGTTGGGCAGACGAGTGGCCGTGAAGGTTTTGAAGAGTGGAGAAGGATTCACACAGGCTGGGCAAGATGAACTGACTCTGCTACTTTGTGTGAGTCTCTTCTTCTCCCTTTCTGATTTTTCACGTTAGGTTATTTACTTCCTCCTTCATCACTTTCTCGTCCTCACCCCCTAACGCCTCAGTAATAACTAGTTTTACTCTTAGTCCCCCTCATGTTATTTATCTTTCTCTGCCAGACTTATTCACACCCACCATGTTTTCAAGGTTCATTATTTTTTACAAGTTCTCGGTCAGTATAGTCCGGACTCTGAGCCTGACCTCTCTCACCCCCCTCTCCCTCAGGCCAGTGGTCCCACTGCCCGTCACCCCCACAGCCGGAGGATAGTCCAACTGCTGGATGAGTTCAAGATAGCTGGGGTCAACGGAGTCCGTATCCTTCCCCAGACTGCACAGTCATCACACAAACGCATGCACACACACACACACACACACACACACACACACACACACACACACACACACACACTATCTGACAGTCTCACAGTCAAAGTTCACAGTGTTTGGTTCCTTGACCTCCTGTGTGTAGACGTATGCCTAGTGCTGGAGCTGCTGGGACCAGACCTCTGCTGTTGGCAGGTCTGTTTTGGAAACCCAGGGCTATCGCTGTCTTGGGTCAAACAGGTCATTGCTCAGGTAAGAGAGTGACAGAGTTCATAGGAGGAGATAAGGAGAAACGTCATTATCGATATCACCACACTGTCTGGATGCATCTTTAGTTTGATGCAGGAGTTGTTTCAGGTTAACAGTGCCATCACTCTCTCCCTGTAGGTTCTGCAGGCGTTGGACTACCTGCACACTCAATGTAAAATCATCCACACAGACATCAAGCCTGAAAATATACTGCTATGGATGAAGGAGCAGATCCCAAAACAGACAGCAGGGGGCAGTGCATGTCCTCCATTCCTTGGGGGAAATGCCAAGTCAAGGAGTAGAGCAGGTAGTGTTCACTGTTCAGCTACATAATAGAGCCCCACAGTGGAGGTGTCATAATACCCATAAAACCTAGCGGTCAAACAGAGAAATGGTTCCAATCGTTTTTCCACCATTCATTTTTCCCATAGGTAATTTTAGGAACACTTAAAATAAGGGCTGTGTTTGTGTAGGATTACCCTGGCGTGACGTTTTGATAAGCATGTAAATCTCTCTCGGACACTGTGACTTTTATCAATATATGCAGCTCTATTTACTGTCAGATTCTAAAATGCTACCAAAGTAGACATCATGCAAGACTACAAATCCCTGCAAGCTCCTGCACGCCATCTCTAGATGACACCTTTGCTAACAGGTATTGTGTCAATTTAAAATTTAAAACAAAAGACAGTTCAAAGAATTGTCAGTTTAAAGAAATGTAGCCAATTTATTCATTGCTAAATTGAGCTAACATTACATAGTTAATCCAGATATTCTTTTTTAAACTATTTTTAATTTTTTTATTAGGAGGTAGATCAGCTTTAATATTGCAGATAGATTGTAACTTCCATCAATGTAATTGTCTGTATCACTTCCAATCCCCCATATGTTATTTTTTTCTCGCATATATACATATATAAAATCCCCTATGGGAAAAATTAATGGTGGAAAAACGATTGGAACCATTTCCTTGTTTGACCGCTAGATTCTATGGGTATTATGACTCATACTGTGGTACTCTATGTTCTAGAACTCTGTAAGGTCATATGACTATTTAACTACAGATGTTCTAGAACTCTGTAAGGTCATATGACTGTTTAACTACAGATGTTCTAGAACTCTGTAAGGTCATATGACTGTTTAACTACAGATGTTCTAGAACTCTGTAAGGTCATATGACTGTTTAACTACAGATGTTCTAGAACTCTGTAAGGTCATATGACTGTTCAGCTACAGATGTTCTAGAACTCTGTAAGGTCATATGACTGAGTATTGTTCACCTACAGATGTTCTAGAAATCTGTAAGGTCATAGAATTAGGAATTAGAATACTAATTATTTAGAATAGTAGAATAGTAATTTAATAGGCTCTCTATGGACTGAATACTGTTCAGCTACAGATGTTCTAGAACAGGGTTTCCCAAACTCGATCCTGGGGCCATCCCTGGGTGCACGTTTTGGTTTTTGCCCTAGCACTACACAGCTGATTCTAATATCCAACTCATCATCAGGCTTTGATTATTTGAATCAGCTGTGTAGTCCCTTGTACTTGATCATTAGTGTTCAGCTACAGATGTTCTAGAACTCTGTAAGGTCTTATGACTGAGTACTGTTCAGCTACAGAATTTCTAGAACTCTATAAGGCATGTGTCAAACTCATTCCACGGAAGGCCGAGAGCCTGCGGGTTTTCACTCCTCCCTTGTATTGATGAATTAAGGTCACTAATTAGTAAAGAACTCCCCTCACCTGGTTGTCTAGGTCTTAATTGAAAGGAAAAGCCTGCACACACTCGGCACTCCGTGGAATGAGTTTGACACCTGTGCTGTAAGGTCACACTGTTCAGCTACAGATGTTCTAGAACTCTGTAAGGTCATGACTGAGCGGACCAGATGATACATCTGTTTACTGCACATGACACTTTACTGAAGGCTAGTATTCTGTTTCTATGTCACCTTTAGATTTAGATGTACTGTGTATTCTGCCTGTTTGTCACTTTACTGTGCCTAGGATGCTGTTGAAGTGTTTAAATCAGATCATAAGCCTCTACTGCATGTTGTTTATCTCTTACTGTCTATTCAGAGAAGGAGCTGGTGACTCCCATCAGTCTGAAGGAGGTCACAGTAAAGATTGCTGACCTGGGAAGCTCCTGTTGGGTGGTGGGTATTGATCAGTCAGTAATAGCGGAGGTGCATAAAATTGACGGCCCCCATGCATTTCTCACAAATGGCTATTTTGCTAATTTTGACGTATTTTATATTGATCTCCATTACTCTGTTTTTTTATCGTCATTAGCACAGTATGCATCGGTGGCTGCTTCGCTTGATGTATTGTTGTCTCTGCCTTCTTGCCCTTTTGTGCTGTTGTCTGTGCACAATAATGTTGGTACCATGTTTTGTGCTGCTGCCATGTTGTGTTGCTACCATGTTGTTGTCATGTGGTGTTGCTACCATGCTGTGTAGTCATGTGTTGCTGCCATGCTACGTTGTTGTCTATGGTCTCTCTTTATGTAGTGTTGTGGTGTCTCTCTTTATGTAGTGTTGTGGTGTCTCTCTTTATGTAGTGTTGTGGTGTCTCTTGTCGTGATGTGTGTTTTTGTCCTATGTTTTTATTTTTAATCCCCGTCCCCGCAGGAGGCCTTTTGCCTTTTGGTAGGCCATCATTGTAAATAAGAATTTGTTCTTAACTCACTTGCCTGGTTAAATAAAAAATTAATAAATACATGATCCCAATTTTAGCTCCAATACGAGGCCAATTTGAAAAATGTGATTGTGTTGGTTTATTGGCACATTGAACCATGTTGCGAATTATAATCTAAAAACTCTGTGGATAGTGCTAAAACAATGACGTCATATCTGAATTCCGACATCTTTATGAACCGTTGCCGTTGCTGAACCTCCGTTCATACTCAGTAGTTGGTTCCAAAATAAGAGGGACTAGTGTGGAATACTGCCCTGGGATCAGAACTGTATTTACACTGTGCCTTTGCTCTGTGTGACATTCCAGTACAAACATTTCTGTGAGGAGATCCAGACCCGTCAGTACCGCTCACTAGAGGTTCTATTGGGCTCTGACTACGGCCCACCAGCAGACATCTGGAGTGTAGCCTGCATGGTGAGAGACACAAACACCACACAACCACCACACAACCACCATCACTAACAACACTTATAGTCTGCATCTGTTTGCAGCTTCACTGAAGTACAACCATGATCTCTCCGGTCTCCTCTGATTCACTTGGATCATTTACCTCTCCTGCCGTTTAGTTACTCTTCCAGTCTACAAATGTACCCACCCCACTAGCACTAAACTTAGTAGATGCCACTGCAGAATAGTTCCTGGCAATTCAATTCTTCTTCTTTTTATTCTAGGCTTTTGAGTTGGTCACTGGAGATTCATTGTTTGAGCCCAGAGCTGGGAAGACCTTTTCCTTAGAGGAAGGTATGTTGATATTAGGCGTGGCAAATATTGACACAGGATTCGATGGAGATAACATTGTGTCCACTTTGTGACTTTGCTTAATTGTTTATCCATTGAGGTTTCGGTTCTGTTTCCTCCAGACCACATCGCTCACATAATAGAACTTCTAGGCAAAATCCCAGCAGCAGTCGCCTTGTCTGGCAAATATTCCATTGAGTACTTCAATCGCAGAGGTGAGTGAAGGACATTGCTTATTCCAACATAGAGAAAGGACTCTTTGATGTGACGAATCATAGTGTTTTAGTTAAGACAAAACTACAAGAAATACTTTTTCTTTCCAAGTCAAAAAGCTTCCTTCTATTTACCTCCTCTCTCTTTCCTCTGCCTCCTCTCTGTTTCACCTCCTCTCTCTTTCCTCTGCCTCCTCTCTGTTTCACCTCCTCTCTCTTTCCTCTGCCTCCTCTCTGTTTCACCTCCTCTCTGTTTCACCTCCTCTCTCTTTCCTCTGCCTCCTCTCTGTTTCACCCCCTCTCTCTTTCCTCTGCCTCCTCTCTGTTTCACCTCCTCTCTCTTTCCTCTGCCTCCTCTCTGTTTCACCTCCTCTCTCTTTCCTCTGCCTCCTCTCTCTTTCCTCTGCCTCCTCTCTGTTTCACCTCCTCTCTCGTTCCTCTGCCTCCTCTCTGTTTCACCTCCTCTCTCTTTCCTCTGCCTCCTCTCTCTTTCCTCTTCCTCTATGTTGCATGGTCTCCCAGGTGAAATGCATCGTATCGGGGTGCTGCGGCCCTGGGGTCTGTATGAGGTGCTGGTGGAGAAATACCACTTCCTGCTGAAGGAGGCCTCTCTGTTCTCTGACTTCCTGTTGCACATGTTGGACTTCCAGCCCGAGAGGAGGGCCAGTGCTGCCCAGTGTCTCCTGCACCCATGGCTTAGCTCCTGAGCCCTGGTCTTGGAGACCTGATAGTCCCGCCCATGGGGACCACACGGAGCCAACTTGATACCAAGTTAGTAGATACATGTGTTATGTTAGTGGACCTGCAGAAACAAACCGAGTGGTGCTCAATCACTAAGACTAGGGGAGGATATACACTAGAAATGTTTGCCTATTGGCCCCATGCCAATGCTCTCTGTGGAATGTAATATTTTATGTACATTTTTAAAGTAAGACTACATTTCTTCTGATAAATGTATGGAGCATTTGATTATATATAAAGCAGTGGAGGCTGGTGGGAGAATCTATAGGAGGATGGGCTCATCGTAATAGCTGGAATGGAATTGAATAAATGGAACGGTTTCAAACAGATCATACATATGGAAACCACATGTTTGACTCCATTAATTCCATTCCAGCCATTACAATGAGTCCATCCTCCTATAGCTCATCCCACCTGCCTCCACTGCTGTAAAGTGTAATGAATGTATGATGTATAATCTTATACAAGTATTGTATGATTTGCTTAAATGTAGAGCTTGTGCTCAGCCTTTCCACAGCTGTGCTGCACAGTGCACTGCGCAAATTGTGCTATATTTTAAGCTCTTTTTTTTTTTTTTACAAAATTCAATAAATCAAGTATTGCTAAAAATCTATTGTTTCCATTGTCTCTTTTGGGGAACACCTGCATGTCTGCAAGTCCGGGCTCTGGCTGGGCCACTCAAGGACATTCAGAGACTTGTCCCGAAGCCACACCTGTCTTGTCTTGGCTGTGTGCTTGGGGTCGTTGTCCTGTTGGAAGGTGAACCTTCGCCCCAGTCTGAGCTCCTGAGCGCTCTGGGGCAGGTTTTCATCAAGGATCTCTCTGTATTTTGTGCCGTTCATCTTTCCCTCGATCCTGACTAGTCTCCCAGTCTCTGACGCTGAAAAACATCCCCACAGCATGATGCTGCCACCACCATGCTTCACCGTAGGGATGGTGCCAGGTTTCCTCCAGACGTGACACTTGGCATTAAGGCAAAGAGTTCAATCTTGGTTTCATCAGACCAGAGAATCTTGTTTCTCATGGTCTGAGAGTCTTTAGTTGCCTTTTGGCAAACGCCAAGCGGGCTGTCATGTGCATTTTACTGAGGAGTGGCTTCTGACTGGCCACTCTACCACAAAGGCCTGATTGGTAGAGTGCTGCAGAGATGTTGTCCTTCTGGAAGGTTCTCCCATCTCCACAGAGGAACTCTGGAGCTCTGCCAGAGTGAACATTGGGTTCTTGGTCACCTCCCTGACGAAGGTCCTTCTCCCCCGATTGCTCAGTCTGGCCGGGCGGCCTGCTCTAGAAAGAGTCTTGGTGGTTACGAACTTCTTCCATTTAAGAATGAAGGAGGACACTGTGTTCTTGGGGACCTTCAAAGCTGCAGAAATTTTTCGGGTACCCTTCCCCAGATCTGACTCCTGAGTGGCGCAGTGGTCTAAGGCACTGCATTGCAGTGCTAGCTGTGCCACTAGAGATCCTGGTTCGAATCCAGGCTCTGTCATAGCCGGCCGCGACCGGGAGACCCATGGTGCGGCGCACAATTGGCCCAGGGTAGGGGAGGGAATGGCCCGCAGGGATGTAGCTTAGTTGGTAGAGCATGGCGTTTGCAACGCCAGGGTTGTGGGTTCGATTCCCACAGGGGGCCAGTATGAAAAAGAATGTATGCACTCACTAACTGTAAGTCACTCTGGATAAGAGCGTCTGCTAAATGACAAAAATGTAAATCTGTGCCTCGACACAATCCTGTCTAGGAGCTCTACAGACAATTCCTTCAACCTCATAGCTTGGTTTTTGCACTGTCAACTGTGGGACGTTATTTAGACAGGTGTGCACCTTTCCAAATCATGTCCAATCAATTTAATTTACCACAGGTAAAGTTGTAGAAACATCTCAAGGATGATCAATGGAAACAGGACGCACCTGAGCTCAATTTCGAGTCTCATAGCAAAGGGTCTGAATACTTATGTAAATAATGTAAATATTTATTTTTAATACATTTGCAGAAATTTCTAAAAACCTGTTTTCACTTTGTCATTATGGGGTATAGATTGATGAGGATAAAAATATATTTAATCAATTTTAGAATAAGGCTGTAATGTAACAAAATGTGGAAAAGGTAAAGGGTCTGAATACTTTCCGAATGCACTGTATATATTTTAAGCCAGCCTGATTGGGTGGGCCAGTGTTCAATATGGCAGGGCCTCTGCCCAGTCCTGCCATGGCTTTGCCTCTGGTTTGTGCGCCTCTCTTGTCACATGCAATTATTTTAGATGTATTTGGAATAAAATAATGTACACTGCTCAAAAAATTAAGGGAACACTTAAACCACACATCATAGATCTGAATGAATTAAATAATCTTATTAAATACTTTTTTCTTTACATAGTTGAATGTGCTGACAACAAAATCGCACAAAAATTATCAATAGAAATCAAATGTTTCAACCCATGGAGGTCTGGATTTGGAGTTACCCTCAAAATTAAAGTGGAAAACCACACTACAGGCTGATCCAACTTTGATGTAATGTCCTTAAAACAAGTCAAAATGAGGCTCAGTAGTGTGTGTGGCCTCCACGTGCCTGTATGACCTCCCTACAACGCCTGGGCATGCTCCTGATGAGGTGGCGGATGGTCTCCTGAGGGATCTCCTCCCAGACCTGGACTAAAGCATCCGCCAACTCCTGGACAGTCTGTGGTGCAACGTGGCGTTGGTGGATGGAGCGAGACATGATGTCCCAGATGTACTCAATTGGATTCAGGTCTGGGGAACGGGCGGGCCAGTCCATAGCATCAATGCCTTCCTCTTGCAGGAACTGCTGACACACTCCAGCCACATGAGGTCTAGCATTGTCTTGCATTAGGAGGAACCCAGGGCCAACCGCACCAGCATATGGTCTCACAAGGGGTCTGAGGATCTAATCTCTGTACCTAATGGCAGTCAGGCTACCTCTGGCGAGCACATGGAGGGCTGTGCGGCCCCCCAAAGAAATGCCACCCCACACCATGACTGACCCACCGCCAAACCGGTCATGCTAGAGGATGTTGCAGGCAGCAGAACGTTCTCCACGGCGTCTCCAGACTCTGTCACGTCTGTCACATGTGCTCAGTGTGAACCTGCTTTCATCTGTGAAGAGCACAGGGCGCCAGTGGCGAATTTGCCAATCTTGGTGTTCTCTGGCAAATGCCAAACGTCTTGCACGGTGTTGGGCTGTAAGCACAACCCCCACCTGTGGACGTCGGGCCCTCATACCACCCTCATGGAGTCTGTTTCTGACCGTTTGAGCAGACACATGCACATTTGTGGCCTGCTGGAGGTCATTTTGCAGGGCTCTGGCAGTGCTCCTCCTGCTCCTCCTTGCACAAAGGCGGAGGTAGCGGTCCTGCTGTTGGGTTGTTGCCCTCCTACGGCCTCCTCCACGTCTCCTGATGTACTGGCCTGTCTCCTGGTAGCGCCTCCATGCTCTGGACACTACGCTGACAGACACAGCAAACCTTCTTGCCACAGCTCGCATTGATGTGCCATCCTGGATGAGCTGCACTACCTGAGCCACTTGTGTGGGTTGTAGACTCCGTCTCATGCTACCACTAGAGTGAAAGCACCGCCAGCATTCAAAAGTGACCAAAACATCAGCCAGGAAGCATAGGAACTGAGAAGTGGTCTGTGGTCACCACCTGCAGAACCACTTCTTTATTGGGGGTGTCTTGCTATTTGCCTATAATTTCCACCTGTTGTCTATTCCATTTGCACAACAGCATGTGAAATGTATTGTCAATCAGTGTTGCTTCCTAAGTGGACAGTTTGATTTCACAGAAGTGTGATTGACTTGGAGTTACATTGTGTTGTTTAAGTGTTCCCTTTATTTTTTTGAGCAGTGTATTTAAAATGAAAGTACTTTGGAATGTATAATATTTGACAATGACACCAATTTTAATTAGAAAATGTTTCTTAAAATGCATCAGTTGTCCTGATACATCTTGGGGATCCAACACAACAGCACCATCTAGTCTAGTGCATAGTTATATTCATTCAACAGCAGTGTCTTTGAAGACCCCATCTGTTCTGAGGCAATCCATGGTGACAAAGTTTTTGTGGACCCGCATGGTATCGCTCTCTTTCTCTTTACCTGTTTCCCACATGGTATCCCTCTCTTTCTCTTTACCTGTTTCCCACATGGTATCCCTCTCTTTCTCTTTACCTGTTTCCCACATGGTATCCCTCTCTTTCTCTTTACCTGTTTCCCACATGGTATCCCTCTCTTTCGCGCCATACAGCAGTGAGCATACGTTTGGTTTTCTCTACATTTATCAAAACTGTTTCTATAGGAGATAAGACTTTGAGATAACACTGAGTGTACAAAGTCGCTCTGGATAAGTCGCTCTGGATAAGAGCGTCTGCTAAATGAAAAAAAAACAAAATGAAAAAAAAACACCTGCTCTTTCCATGACATAGACTGACCAGGTGAATCCAGGTGAAAGCTATAATCGCTTATTGATGTCTCCTGTTAAATCCACTTCAATCCGTGTAGATGAAGGGAAGGAGACAGGTTAAAGAAGGATTTTTAAGCCTCGAGACATGGATTGTGTATGTGTACAACTCTGAGGGTGAATGGGCAAGACAAAAGCTTTAAGTGCCTTTGAACGAGGTATGGTAGTAGGTGCCAGGTGCACTGGTTTGAGTGTGTCAAGAACTGCAACGCTGCTGGGTTTTTCAAGCTCAACAGTTTCCCGTGTGTATCAAGAATGGTCCACCACCCAAAGGACATCCAGCCAACTTGACAGAACTGTGGAAAGCTTTGGAGTCAACATGGGCCAGCATCCCTGTGGAACGCTTTCGACACCTTGTAGAGTCCATGCCTCGACGAATTGAGGCTGTTCTAAGTGCAAAAAGGGGTGTGCAACTCAATATTAGGAAGTCGTTCTTAATGTTTTGTACACTCAGTGTATGATTATGTTGCTACCTAGGGGCACGGAAGGTCAGTTTGAAGAAAGTTGACTGAATATGTGCCCCCAGATGGTGACATAATCATTTCGATATATACGTGAAACAATTCTTGAGGATTAACTAAGGCTTATTTTCATTGTGCTCCTCAAATAGTCCTTTTATCTGCTTGTTTATCTGTCTAGCTCTTACGGTTCAATTTGGACCCAAGAAAGAGGTCATCCTGGCAGGATACAAGACGGTCAAGCAAGCACTGGTCAACCATGCAGAGGAATTTGGGGAAAGGGGCGTCACCCGCATGTCCACAGATACCAACCAAGGATATGGTAAACAATTAGGAATAACTGATTTTTGGATAGTTGACTATTTCACTTATGCATTATCACACATTGTTTCCTTGAGATAATTCCAACTCCCTTTTTTTTCACAGTTATTCTGTTTGCCATTGGAGACTTGTGGAGAAAGATGAGACGCTTTTCCCTGATGAACCTTCGGACTTTGGAATGGGCAAGAAAGGGGCAGGGGGTTTGAATTCTTTGAAGCCCAGTTCCAAGGCATGGTGGACAGGGCCAATGACAGCCTACGCCTTACAGGTTCTGCATCTATTCAGGTACTGTTTTCACATTCACTCTAAAGTTCTCATAGAATATAAGTATACTGTACTCAAAACATTTAATTATTCACATTTACTTATTTGTACGGTGAGATAATAATAATAATAATAATATGCCATTTAGCAGACGCTTTTATCCAAAGCGACTTACAGTCATGCGTGCATACATTTTTGTGTATGGGTGGTCCCGGGGATCGAACCCACTACCTTGGCGTTATAAGCACCGTGCTCTACCAGCTGAGCTACAACATCTTTCCATGGCTGGGCCCGTGGATAAATAGTCGAATGCTGAAAGATGTTGACAGCAACCAGAAGGATGTAAAGGAGCTGGCCAGTGGAATGAAGGAGACTCTTAACCTTCAGATGTGTAGACGACTCGTTCCTTGTTCAAAAGCAGAAAGAGAAGGTATGCCTTTTCAACCTCATTGTCTCCAGCACTAACACAGTCTATTGATGAACTCGTGGATACCATTTTTATGTCTCTGTGTCACGTATGAAGGAAGTTCGAGGTACTTTCGTGAGCCAATGCTAACTTGCATTAGCACAATGGCTGGATGTCTATGGGTATCAATTGAGGCTTAACAGATGTATGCTGTGCCAAGATTAGGCCTTAACTCAGTCATACAGGCCATTGCTGGACATAAATAAAGGTCAAAACTGTGGTAGCTGGACTTATATCTATCTATCCAGGCGGAGCGGTAAACGATGCTTGTAAATGTGAAAGACGCCTAGCCGAGCCGAAGAAAATAGGAATCTGCTCGATAGCACTTTCCAGACAGGAAGCAAAACTCTGAAGCGGAGTTCGACAAAATAGAGCTGATTCCTATTTTCTCTGCCTCCGCTATGCGTCATTCACATGCAGATCCCCGTAAGCAGATACCCATAGACTTCCAGTCATTGCGCTAATGCTAGTTAGCATTGGCTAGCAAAACTACCTCTGACTTCCTTCAAGTATGGAAATATGTAGCTATGATACGTTCCTAGACGATTTCCTGATTTCAGTGACGGACCACTTAGAAGTTAAATCATAGGAATTGGGTCTTTGTTACCCACTGATAGAACATAGGCTTTCACCAAATTGACAGGAGTTTCATGATTTGGATTTCTGGGTTTGGATTATTCCTTTAAGTACTCATGTGTTACCCATGAATCAGGAAATAAAGACTCTCACTATCATGAAAACAACCTGATATCTTCTGTGACCAACCTGCTTGCTGCTGGTACTGACACCACAGTGACAACCCTTCGATGGGGTCTGAGGTCAAGTGCACCCACATACATTGTAAGTTCACGTAGGGACCATTACTTTACTTGACACCCAGTGTCATAACACATTAGGACACGGTCAATAACCATGTCATAATATGTCATAACATCTGACATAACTTGTCATAACCTGTCATTATTTGATCATAACACTGTCATGACCCATATATTTACACCTGTTGTGACATACATTGCGCTATTTTATGGCTGGTCATCCCAATATTACACTTTATATACATCACAGAAGGCTGAAATATATCAAAACCATTTAACATAGAAACACCAGATTTTCTACGGATGTAAAAAAAAAAAAAAAGTTTATAATTATGAAATTATGAAAAATATTAATAACATTTAACCTTGAGGCCACTAGGTCATTTGACTGCAGGAAAGGGCTACACTGCATAAAAACCGTCTGAGACCTTTTACATAGTGACACAAAACACAGAGACAATTAAGGTGTTAGCCGTAAACATTGGCAAGAGGCCAACCTAAAACACAGGTCATTGAACTGACACCAGGCTAAAGATCATTCAGATTAATATTTCACCTCTGGTTTATAGGAACATTGGCACTGTCTTTTTTCCACATCGGTTCCCAGAGGAGATAAGCATGGTCATAGGAAGTCGTCAGGCCTTGGTAGAGGACAGGAAGAACCTGCCCTACACTGATGCAGTGATCCATGAGACCCAGAGACTGGCCAACATTGTACCCATGTCCATCCCTCACACCACCACTCGAGAGTCCTGGTTGTCCATATTTTTGTCTGATTAGTCAACATTAGGGTAAAGACATCCTGAATCAGCTAAAATATATAAACACAGAGAACAAAGAATTGTTGACCATAGAGGTTCCCTTTTGATGTTGAGTTATTTGAGTTGCATGCACTAGCGTCACAGAGAAAAACCTTGGACCTGACAAAAAGATGTCAGAGGTGATTACTGTCATTCTGAATACACAAGTAACAGCTCTCTTCCAGTCTCTCACTGCAGGGGACGTCTGTGATTCTTCTATGCCTTTTATGCAGGTGCATTCATTTTAACATATACATTGACATTTTGTTGGGCATGGAGAAGGGAAATCAAATTGAGAAATCAAAGCAGCTTTTTGGACAGCTTTCATTTTATTATTATTATAATTATGATACATATTTTAATCTCACTGGGGTCACCCTCGCAGGTCGTAGGGTGTGTCTAGGAGAGGGTCTGGCCAGGATGGAGCTCTTCCTTTTCTTCACCTCCCTCCTGCAGAGATTTTGTTTCTCTCCTCCTCCCGGGGTAACAGAGGATGATCTGGACCTCACACCATCCCTGGGGTTCACCCTCACTCCTTCACCACACCAGTTGTGTGCTGTGAGCAGTGTCTGAGATGAGAGTCTGGTCCCAATGTATATTACACACGGCTTTAGACCAACATAAAAAGGTTATTGTTATTGCAGATTGATACAGTGTATTTTGAAAAACATATGTGAATGAGCAGTAAGTCCCTTTGGATAAAAGTGTCTTTAAAATATCTCTTTTGAATTGTCAGAATGTAAAATGTGAATATATTAAAACATCAACAAAAAAAGTGTATTAGTGAGCGGGATTGGCCAGTACTGATATCAGTGTAAGTGTCCAATTTAGGGTAAGGACCAATAGACACACACAGCCTTTATGTAGGGACCTTTACACTGAATAAAAACCGTCCGTGACCTTTTATATAGTGACACAAAACACAGAGACAGGTGTTGCCAGCTCTAAACATTGGCAAGAGACCGACTTGAAGCACAGGTCATTGAACCGATACCAGGCTAAAGATCATTCAGATGATCTCTCTGTTCCTGTGTTGGGTCTTTGCTGACTTTGTTTTAAATCTATACAACAGATCACTATTAATAAATTGAATGACAAAATATTTAACTGAACTGGTGAAACTGAATTTTTTCTAGACAACCACACTGAGCCACGCCTTAATAAAACATTTGTTTGGAAACTGTTGTCTGCCTCTACTTTGTAACCCGCCTGTCCAAACCAAAGTCTAAGAACCTGTGTGTGGCTCGAGTCAGAGCTCTCTATACTCAATGGCATTCACATAGGGTGGTGTAGGAAGCACCCTGTTACAGCCGAAGCAAACACACAGAGCTATTGCGTAATCCCCAGGTTGTTCCTCATTCTTTTTCCACTTGTCTGCAGTTCTATTCAGTGTTTTATCGAGGGTGTAATAAAGAGGAACATCTCTCAGGATGAGGACAGGCATAGTGACCTTAGCTAAAGTATGATCAGACCATGCTATCATTTAGTCAATGATCTGCAGGGAATGTGCTGTGTAGCCTTGGCAGTTTTACTATTGTGTGTGTTGGCCTAGACACCTAGCTCCTCCCTGGAGGCAGTCCCTTCCTCTACATAAGAAGAGCTCCATAGGCAGGCATCTCAATGGGCAGGAAGTTCTTAGAGAGTCATTGTTGTGTATGAGCACAAGCGGTCTCTCTTTTTAGCCCAGTGTAAGGTGTAATAGCTCAGATCGAGGATGTCTCTTATGGAGGGTCTTCTCCTCCAGGCTCCCAGCACAGTGACACTGGTGGGGGCTGTGCTGTTTCTGCTGGTCCTCTACCTCCTCTCCTCTGGATCCAGCTCTGAGGAACACGGAAAGGAGCCTCCAGGACCCAGGCCGCTGCCCCTAATTGGTAACTTGCTCCAGCTGGATCTCAAGAGGCCCTACCAGACTCTCTGTGAGGTGAGATTTTAATGTCAAAAGCTTGCTTGCTTGAACTATTCAATTTCAAGTACCTCCTTTCAAGGTATTGACTCACAGTACCCAGCTAGCACATTTGGTTTCTTGGAAGTTGTGGGAACGTATGTTTTTGGTTTCATATTGGTTGTGGGAACGAAGCCATACGTTTCCTGACCGGTAAAATGTAACGTTTTTTAAACGTTCAGAGAACAGAAGGGAACATTTTGCGGAAAATATTGGTTATCTTGAGGGTTTTTTAAGAACTTCCTTAAAAGTTGCACTGAATGTTTCAATAAGACATTTAATAACACTGCTAACTTATTTTGTGTTAGCTTTTTTGAATTCCAAGCACAGACAGGACACATGGAATTTCATTTGCATTAATCTTGAAAACACATTTCTTTTTTAATTGTGACACAGCATCAATGAGATTCAAACCTATAATTTTCTGTTCTCTATCTATGGAATTGGTCCACAGCGTCACCAGGATGGAGCTAGCATGCCATGTTTTTTTAATCATACAAATCTGTTAATTTTAGTCTATTCAAACAGACCCCATTTAAAGGAAACAAGCACTCATTAAGATTAGCTGTGGCCGAACAGTAGGTGCAGCCAACACACCCGAACACATTTAACAAGATAGAGGATAGAGAGAGTTTTGTTGATGCTGAGAATGGAATGTATGTTTATAAATAACATTCTTATAACGTTCTCTGAACGTTATTAAAGTTTTCTTGTGGTTTTTATGGAATGTTTTCTTAATGTTCTCAGAACAATTTGAGAACATGACTTTAAATAGAACAATGAGGAAACAAAATAAAACGCATGCTTTTTTGTTTGTATTATCTTTTACCAGATCTAATGTGTTATATTCTCCTACATCAATTTCACATTTCCACAAACTTCAAAGTTTTTCCTTTCAAATGGTATCAATAATATGCATATCCTTGCTTCAGGTCCTGAGCTACAGGCAGTTAGATTTGGGTATGTCATTTTAGACGGAAATTGGAAAAAAGGGTCAGATCCTTAAGAGGTTAAACCAGTTTGAGAACGTTCCTGAACATTACCAACATTTTAATTAAATGTCACCATGTTTGAACTTTTAGGAAACATTCTGTTAAAGTCATGAAATACCAATAAAATAACGTATTTTTTGTCAAGTTCCTTAAATGAAGGGACAATGTTCGAAAGCCAAGCAGCTATACTGCACCATTCCGAGAAAGATGTGGGAAGGTTGTTTGCAGAATATCCATATGACAACCACGCTCTCACCAAGCGCTAAGAAACATGGTTCTCAGAACGTTATGTGCTAGCTGGGTATTTAAATTATCAGTCATTCATTTCTGGAAGGTAACACAAAAAACTTGTCTGTCAAACATTGACCTCAGAAGTTCATACTCTCACATTTTACGAGGCATTTGGCTTTGAAAGGAAAGGATCTTATCTGTCTAAACCTGGCCTTTCGGCTTATTTCATGTTTTACAGCTGTCCAAGAAATATGGCTCGGTGTTCACAGTTCACGTTGGACCCAGAAAAGTGGTCGTTCTTACAGGATACAAGACAGTCAAGCAAGCACTGGTCAACCATGCAGAGGAGTTTGGGGACAGGGGCATCAATCATATGTTTAATGAAATAAACAAAGGACACGGTAATGTCAGATAACTTAACTGATTCTCAGGCCTACTACATTGCAAACCTTGACAATGGACAGTTAAGTAGGCATGCTTGGTGCCAGTGGTGGAAAAAGTACCCAACTGTCATACTTGAGTAAAAGTAACGATACCTTAATAGAAAATGTCACCCAGTAAAATTCTACCTGAGTAAAAGTCTAAAAGTATTTGGTTTAAAATAAAATATACTTAAGTATCAAAAGTAAATGTAATTGCTAAAATGTACTTAAGTATCAAAAGTAAAAGTAAAAGTATGCACACATGACTGTAAGTCACTTTGGATAAAAGCTTTGGATAAAAGCGTCTGCTAAATGGCATATTATTATATTATTATTTCAAATTCCTTATATTAAGCAAACCAGACACCACCATTTTCTTGTTTTTAAAATTTACGGATAGCCTGGGGCACACTCAGACATCATTTACAAACAAAGCATGTGTGTTTAGTGAGTCCGCCAGATCAGAGGCAGTAGGTGTCACGCCCTGGCTCTGGGGACTCTTAAATGTTGAGCCAGAGTGTGAATTTGCTATGTTTAGTTTTTCTATGTTTTTGTTCTAGATCGTTTGATCTATGTTGGCCAGGGTGGTTCCCAATCAGAGACAGCTGTAGCTCGTTGTCTCTGATTGGGGACCATACTTAGGCAGCCTGTTTTGCACTAGTCTTTGTGGAATTTTATTGATCCGTAAAGGTTTGTTGTGTTATAACCTCAGGATTTCACGTATCGTGTTTTTGTCGTTAAGTACGTTAAATAAAAGTATGTACGCTTATCACGCTGCGCCTTGGTCCGTGTCTTCAGTCGACGATCGTGACAGTAGGGGTGACCAGGGATGTTCGGTTGATAAGTGGGTGAATTTGACTATTTTCCTGTCCTAATATGCATTCAAAATGTAACGAGTACCTTTGGGTGTCAAGGAAAATGTATGGGGTAAAAAGTATAATATTTTCTTAAGGAATGTAGTGAAGTAAAAGTAAGTCGTCAAAAATATAAATAGTAAAGTAAAGTACAGATACCCCAAAATACTACTTAAGTAGTACTTTAAAGTATTTTTACTTAAGTACTTTACACCACTGCTTGGTGCCATACTGTAAAAACCAACAACAATATACACAATGCTCTTCTGTGTTCTAACAACCCCAAATATCTGATATAAAATATGAAGAAAAAATCTGATTTTGTATGAAACCTGCTACTTCCATTAATGTGTTCTTCTTAAAATAGATTTGTATTCCTTTAAGAATGTCACTCAACTACTACATCAGAACAATTTTGTTCTACTGTACTTTTTTATAGGTATTGTATTTGCCAATGGAGATTCATGGAAAGAGATGAGACGCTTTGCCCTGACAAACCTTAGGGACTTTGGAATGGGCAAGAAAGCGAGCGAGGAGAAGATCATTGAAGAAATTCGCTACCTGACTGAAGTGTTTGAAGAGCACAAGGGTAAAAGTTTGATGTTCTTATATCAATAACACAAGAAAAATAAGTCTTCATCTTGTCTCAGTTTTTCTCATTTCAAGTCTGTTGTTGCTCTTTGTCACAGGTAAAGCATTTGATACAACCCAGCCAATTAATTATGCCGTCTCCAACATCATCTGCAGCATTGTGTACGGCAGCAGGTTTGAATACTCTGATCCCCGGTTCCGACGCTCGGTGGATCAAGCCAATGAGGCCATCCAACTTGGAGGATCTGTTTCAATACAGGTACGATACGGTGCTTATCATGTTTACTTTGAGAACAATGACAGACTGGTCACACTAGACTCAATTAGTCCAAGTATAATATATACAGAGTTCATTCTTGCGTTGCTTTTTATTTAAAGTTGTACAACATGTTCCCATGGTTGGGCCCATTGCTGAAGTCCAGGACCCGTATCATTAAAAATGTTACCAACAACCAAGAGGAGATGATGGAGCTGGTGAGGGGGCTGAAGGAGACTCTCAACCCTCAGATGTGTAGAGGCTTTGTGGACTCGTTCCTTGTCCGAAAGCAGACCCTGGAGGTATAAAGAGTTATTACAGTTATAAACATGTCATTTCTTGGAGTGAATAACTAGGGGGTCCGGGGAGATGATTTAGAAATACCTGTTCTTGTTTACTGAAACATGACCTGTGTTTGTTGTTTATGTATTAAAAGGAATCAGGCAACATGAACTCTCATTACCACAATGAGAATCTCATACAGACAGTGGCCAACCTGTTTGCTGCTGGTACCGACACCACCGGGACAACCCTGCGCTGGGGTCTGCTGCTCATGGCCAAGTACCCCCATATACAGGGTAAGGATTGATACTCACACACTCACCTGACAAACACGTTGTACAGTGAATTCGGAAAGTATTCAGACCCTTTCTTTTTTGTTAAGTTACAGCCTTATTCTAAAATAGATTAAAACAGTTTTTTTCCCTCATCAATCTACACACAATATCCCCAAATGACAAAGCAAAACCAGGTTTTTGGAAATGTTTGCAAATGTATTAATAATAAAAAAAACAAATATCACAGACCCTATACTCCATACTTTGTTGAAGCACCTTTGGCAGCGGTAACAGCCTTGAGTCTTCTTGGGTATGACGCTACAAACTTTGTACACCTGTATTTGGGGAGTTTCTCCCGTTCTTCTCTGGAGATCCTCTCAAGCTCTGTGAGGTTGGATGGGGACCATCACTGTACAGCTATTTTCAGGTTTCTTCAGAGATGTTAGATCGGGTTCAAGTCCGGGTTCTGGCTGGGCAACACGTTGGAAGGTGAACCTATGCCCCAGTCTGAGGTCTTGAGCGCTCTGGAGCAGATTTTCATCAAGGATCTCTCTGTACTTTGCTCCGTTCATCTTTACCTCGATCCTGACTAGTCTCCCAGTCCCTGCCGCTGAAAAACATCCCCACAGCATGGTGCTGCCACCACCATGCTACACCGTAGGGATGGTATTGGCCAGGTGATGAGCTGTTTTCCTCCAGACGTGGCGCTTGGCATTCAGACCAAAGGTTTCTTGGTTTCATCAGAACAGAGAGTCTTGTTTTTCATGGTCTGAGAGTCCTTTAGGTGCCTTTTGGCAAACTCCAAGTGGGCTGTCATGTGCGTTTTACTGAGGATTGGCTTCTGTCTGGCCACTCTACCATAAAGGCCTTGTTGGAGGAGTGCTGCAGAGATGATTGTCCTTCTGGAAGGTTATCCCATCTCCACAGAGGAACTCTGGAGCTCTGTCAGAGTGACCATCAGGTTATTGGGCACCTCCCTAAACAAGGACCTTCTCCCCCGATTGTTCAGTTTGGCCGGGCGGCCAGCTCTAGGAAGAGTCTTGGTGGTTCCAAACTTCTTCCATTTAACCTCATGGCTTGGTTTTTGCTGTGACATGCACTGTCAACTGTGGGACATTATATACACAGGTGTGTGCCTTTCCAAATCATGTCCAATCAATTGAATTCACCACAGGTGGACTCCAATCAAGTTGTAGAAACATCTCAAGGATGATCAATGGAAACACGATGCACCTGAGCTCAATTTTGAGGCTCATTGCAAAGGGTCTGAATACTTATGTAAATAAGGTTTTACTTGCTGTAAATGTTGGCAAATTTCCCACTCGAATCACAGGTCTTTGAATTGAATTAACAGATACATGCTTGTCCCTCCCTCTGGATAAAGATCATTCAGATTTTATAGTGTCTTTGTCCCTCCCTCAGGATAAAGATCATTCAGATTTTATAGTATCTTTGTCCCTCCCTCTTTCTTTGTTTTCCAGACCGGGTCCAAGAGGAGATAAGCAGGGTCATAGGAAGTCGTCAGGCCTTGGTAGAGGACAGGAAGAACCTGCCCTACACTGATGCAGTGATCCATGAGACCCAGAGACTGGCCAACATTGCACCCATGGCCATCCCTCACACCACCAGCCGAGACATCACCTTCCAGGGATACTTCATCAAAAAGGGGACTGATGTGTTTCCTCTGCTGACGTCTGTCCTGCGAGATGAGAGCGAATGGGAGAGCCCTCACACCTTTAACCCCGCCCACTTTCTGGACGAGGAAGGTCGATTCGTCAAGAAGGATGCCTTCATGCCCTTCTCTGCAGGTGAGTCCCACTGTTTTTTAATACTATCATTCAGCAATTAACTACATCTGATATCCTTCTATGGTGCTCAGTTAACTACATCTGATATCCTTCTATGGTGCTCAATTAACTAAATCTGATATCCTTATATGGTGCTCAATTAACTAAATCTGATATCTTTCTATGGTGCTCAATTAACTAAATCTGATATCCTTCTATGGTGCTCAAATAACTAAATCTGATATCCTTCTATGGTGCTCAATTAACTAAATCTTATATCCTTCTATGGTGCTCAACTAACTAAATCTGATATCCTTCTATGGTGCTCAATTAACCAAACCTGATGTCCTTCTATGGTGCTCAATTAACTAATTCTGATATCCTTCTATGGTGCTCAACTAACTAAATCTGATATCCTCATTGCTTTGACTCAAATAGAGTTGAGGGGATGGAAATGATTTTGTACCAACGTGGAATAGACATTAAATTGACGTCTGTGCCCAGTGGGAATATTGATATTTGTCAACTATAGGAACCTATAGTTATCTATGTTATTATATAGTTACAGATCTATTGTCCTCATGTTGCTTCCTCATATTCCTCTTCCAGGTCGTAGGGTTTGTCTAGGAGAGGGTCTGGCCAGGATGGAGCTCTTCCTTTTCTTCACCTCCCTCCTGCAGAGATTTTGTTTCTCTCCTCCTCCCGGGGTAACAGAGGATGATCTGGACCTCACACCATCCCTGGGGTTCACCCTCACTCCTTCACCACACCAGTTGTGTGCTGTGAGCCGGGTCTGAGATGAGAGTCTGGTCCCAATGTATATTACACACGGCTTTAGACCAACATAAAAAGGTTATTGTTATTGCAGATTAATACAGTGTATTTTGAATAATATATGTGAATGAGCTGTAAGTCCCTATGGATAAAAGCGTCTGCTAAATGGCATATATTATCTCCATCAAGTTGTAAATATTAAGGTAAATATTTATGTTGTTTGATTTCAAATCAAATCAAATTTTATTTGTCACATGCACCGACTACAATAGGTGTAGACCTTACCGTGAAACGTTTACTTACAAGCCCTTAACCAACAATGCAGTTTTAAGAAAATAGAGTTAAGAAAATATTTTCTAAACTAAAGTTAAAAATTAAAAATGTAAATAAGTAACACAATAAAATAACAATAATGAGGCTTTCTAGAGAGGTACCTGTACCGAATCAATGTGCGTGGGTACAGGTTAGTTGAGGTAACTTGTACATGTAGGTAGGGGTAAAGTGACTATGCATAGATAATAATAGCGAGTAGCAGCGGTGTAAAAACAAAGGGAGGGTCAATGTAAATAGTCCGGGTGGCCATTTGATTAATTGTTCAGCAGTCTTATAGCTATAGCTTGGGGATAGAAGCTGTTAAGAAGACTTTTGGACCTGGACTTGGCACTCCGGTACCGCTTGCCTTGTGGTAGCAGAGAGAACAGTCTATGACTTGAGTGACTGGCGTCTTTGACAATTTTTGGGTTCTTCCGCTGACACCGCCTAATAGATAGGTCCTGGATGGCAGGAAGCTTGGCCCCAGTGATGTACTGAGCTGTACGGGCTACCCTTTGTAGTAACTTACGGTCGGATGCCGAGCAGTTGCCATACCAGGCAGTGATGCAACCGGTCAGGATGCTCTCGATGGTGCAGCTGTATAACTTTGAGGTTCTGGGGACCAATGCCAAATCTTTTCAGTCTCCTGAGGGGAAAAGGCATTGTCGTGCCCTCTTCATGAATTTCTTGGTGTGTTTGGACCATGATAGTTTGTTGGTGATGTGGACACCAAGGAACTTGAAACTCTCGACCCGCTCCACTACAGCCCCGTCGATGTGAATGAGGGCGTGTTTGGCCCTCCTTTTCCTGTAGTCCACTATCATCTCCTTTGTCTTGCTCACGTTGAGGGAGAGGTTGTTGTCCTGGCACCACACTGTCAGGTCTCTGACCTCCTCCCTATAGGCTGTCCATCATTGTCGGTGATCAGGCCTACCATCGTTGTCAGCAAACTTAATGATGGTGTTGAAGTCGTGCTTGGCCACGCAGTCGTGGGTGAACAGGGAGTACAGGAGGGGACTGAGCACACACCCCTGAGGGGCCCACGTGTTGAGGATCATCGTGGCAGATGTGTTGTTGCCTACCCTTACCACCTGGGGATGGCCCGTCAGGAAGTCCAGGATCCAGTTGCAGAGGGAGGTGTTTAGTCCCACGTTCCTTAGATTAGTGATGAGCTTTGTGGGCACTATGGAGTTGAACACTGAGCTGTAGTCAATGTACAGCATTCTCACATAGGTGTTCCTTTTGTCCAGGTGTGAAAGGGCAGTGTGGAGTGCGATTGAGACAAATGCCTGTGACATTTGTGATATTGTGCTCATATGTGATTTTATGTGATTTTCAATTGGTTCTGTATTTTCTTTCTTTCCTTTTGTTTCCATCGAACGGTTGTTGAAAGTTAGCGTAAGCTAGGAACGGTTGTTGAAAGTTAGCGTAAGCTAGGAACGGTTGTTGAAAGTTAGCGTAAGCTAGGAACGGTTGTTGAAAGTTAGCGTAAGCTAGGAACGGTTGTTGAAATTTAGCGTAAGCTGGGAACGGTTGTTGAAAGTTAGCGTAAGCTAGACACACTATAGTGCAGTGCATTGTTTGTGTGTTTGTACTTGAACCTATCCAAGTAACCAACAAATTCTAATTATTGTGTATTCAAGAAATACCTGGATATGCAGTGTTTTTTTTAATCTATAATTTGAATTGTCATAATGTCCTATAATTTCAAGTAGTTGTGGTAAAGTATTAATTCCTGCAAAAAGCAATGAACTGTACATTTTGACAGTATATAGTTTTTGCGTTACAACACAAGGAAGTAAAGGGAGTCCAATTTTTATCTCAATTGAAGAGAACAAAACCATTGACTCCTACTAAATTAAATGTAAAATGTACAGTTAATTTATTTTTGCAGGAATTAATACTTTAGAGGGGATTGGCCAGTACTGATATCAGTGTAAGTGTCCAATTTAGGGTAAGGACCAATAGACACACACAGCCTTTATGTAGGGACCTTTACACTGAATAAAAACCGTCCGTGACCTTTTATATAGTGACACAAAACACAGAGACAGGTGTTGCCAGCTCTAAACATTGGCAAGAGACCGACTTGAAGCACAGGTCATTGAACCGATACCAAGCTAAAGATCATTCAGATGATCTCTCTGTTCCTGTGTTGGGTCTTTGCTGACTTTGTTTTAAATCTATACAACAGATCACTATTAATAAATTGAATGACAAAATATTTAACTGAACTGGTGAAACTGAATTTTTTCTGGACAACCACACTGAGCCACGCCTTAATAAAACATTTGTTTGGAAACTGTTGTCTGCCTCTACTTTGTAACCCGCCAGTCCAAACCAAAGTCTAAGAACCTGTGTGTGGCTCGAGTCAGAGCTCTCTATACTCAATGGCATTCACATAGGGTGGTGTAGGAAGCACCCTGTTACAGCCGAAGCAAACACACAGAGCTATTGCCTAATCCTCAGGTTGTTCCTCATTCTTTTTCCACTTGTCTGCAGTTCTATTCAGTGTTTTATCGAGGGTGTAATAAAGAGGAACATCTCTCAGGATGAGGACAGGCATAGTGACCTTAGCTAAAGTATGATCAGATCATGCTATCATTTAGTAAATGATCTGCAGGGAATGTGCTGTGTAGCCTTGGCAGTTTTACTATTGTGTGTGTTTGCCTAGACACCTAGCTCCTCCCTCGAGGCAGTCCCTTCCTCTACATAAGAAGAGCTCCATAGGCAGGCAGCTCAATGGGCAGGAAGTTCTTAGAGAGTTATTGTTGTGTATGAGCACAAGCGGTCTCTCTTTTTAGCCCAGTGTAAGGTGTAATAGCTCAGATCGAGGATGTCTCTTATGGAGGGTCTTCTCCTCCAGGCTCCCAGCACAGTGACACTGGTGGGGGCTGTGCTGTTTCTGCTGGTCCTCTACCTCCTCTCCTCTGGATCCAGCTCTGAGGAACACGGAAAGGAGCCTCCAGGACCTAGGCCGCTGCCCCTAATTGGTAACTTGCTCCTGCTGGATCTCAAGAGGCCCTACCAGACTCTCTGTGAGGTGAGATTTTAATGTCAAAAGCTTGCTTGCTTGAACTATTCAATTTCAAGTACCTCCTTTCAAGGTATTGACTCACAGTACCCAGCTAGCACATTTGGTTTCTTGGAAGTTGTGGGAACGTATGTTTTTGGTTTCATATTGGTTGTGGGAACGAAGCCATACGTTTCCTGACCGATAAAATGTAACGTTTTTTAAACGTTCTGAGAACAGAAGGGAACAGTTTGCGGAAAATATTGATTATCTTGAGGGTTTTTTAAGAACTTCCTTAAAAGTTGCACTGAATGTTTCAATAAGACTTTTAATAACACTGCTAGCTTATTTTGTGTTAGCTTTTTTGAATTCCAAGCACAGACAGGACACATGGAATTTCATTTCCTTAGGCATTAATCTTGAAAACACATTTCTTTTTTAATTGTGACACAGCATCAATGAGATTCAAACCTATAATTTTCTGTTCTCTATCCATGGAATTGGTCCACAGCGTCACCAGGATGGAGCTAGCATGCCATGTTTTTTTAATCATACAAATCTGTTAATTTTAGTCTATTCAAACAGACCCCATTTAAAAGGAAACAAGCACTCATTAAGATTAGCTGTGGCTGAACAGTAGGTGCAGCCAACACACCCGAACACACTTAACAAGATAGAGGATAGAGAGAGTTTTGTTGATGCTGAGAATGGAATGTATGTTTATAAATAACATTCTTAGAACGTTCTCTGAACGTTATTAAAGTTTTCTTGTGGTTTTTATGGAACGGTTTCTTAATGTTCTCAGAACAATTTGAGAACATGACTTTAAATAGAACAATGAGGAAACCTGTAGGAAACATTATGATGAAGTTCTCAAATTCCCACAGAAGAATGTTGTTTCTAATGATCCATCATGTATGACATTCCAAACTTACATTTTGTATTACCATATCATTTTTGTATGTTCTCTATAGTTATGTACTTAAAAATGTATCAAGAGACCAATTTGGCACATTTGGGCAGACTTGATACAAAATATTCCAGTATTGCAATTCTTCACTGGATCAATCTGAAGCTTTGCGCGCGCACTGCTCCCATCTAGTGGCAAAAATCTAAATTGCGCCTAAACTGCAATATTATATTGTGGCCTTTCTCTTGCATTTCAAAGATGATGGAACAAAATAAAAATAAAACGCATGCTTTTTTGTTTGTATTATCTTTTACCAGATCTAATGTGTTATATTCTCCTACATTAATTTCACATTTCCACAAACTTCAAAGTGTTTCCTTTCAAATGGTATCAAGAATATGCATATCCTTGCTTCAGGTCCTGAGCTACAGGCAGTTAGATTTGGGTATGTCATTTTAGACGAAAATTGAAAAAAAGGGTCAGATCGTTAAGAGGTTAAACCAGTTTGAGAACGTTCCTGAACATTACCAACATTTTAATTAAATTTAACCATGTTTGAACTTTTAGGAAACATTCTGTTAAAGTAATGAAATACCAATAAAATAACGTATTTTTTGTCAAGTTCCTTAAATGAAGTGACAATGTTCGAAAGCCAAGCAGCTATACTGCACCATTCCCAGAAAGATGTGGGAAGGTTGTTTGCAGAATAACCATATGACAACCACGCTCTCACCAAGCGCTAAGAAACATGGTTCTCAGAACGTTATGTGCTAGCTGGGTATTTACATTATCAGTCATTCATTTCTGGAAGGTAACACAAAAAACTTGTCTGTCAAACATTGACCTCAGAAGTTCATACTCTCACATTTTACGAGGCATTTGGCTTTGAAAGGAAAGGATCTTATCTGTCTAAACCTGGCCTTTCGGCTTATTTCATGTTTTACAGCTGTCCAAGAAATATGGCTCGGTGTTCACAGTTCACGTTGGACCCAGAAAAGTGGTCGTTCTTGTAGGATACAAGACAGTCAAGCAAGCACTGGTCAACCATGCAGAGGAGTTTGGGGACAGGGGCATCAATCATATGTTTAATGAAATAAACAAAGGACACGGTAATGTCAGATAACTTAACTGATTCTCAGGCCTACTACATTGCAAACCTTGACAATGGACAGTTAAGTAGGCATGCTTGGTGCCAGTGGTGGAAAAAGTACCCAACTGTCATACTTGAGTAAAAGTAACGATACCTAGAGAAAATGTCACCCAGTAAAATTCTACCTGAGTAAAAGTCTAAAAGTATTTGGTTTAAAATAAAATATACTTAAGTATCAAAAGTAAATGTAATTGCTAAAATGTACTTAAGTATCAAAAGTAAAAGTAAAAGTATGCACACATGACTGTAAGTCACTTTGGATAAAAGCTTTGGATAAAAGCGTCTGCTAAATGGCATATTATTATATTATTATTTCAAATTCCTTATATTAAGCAAACCAGACACCACCATTTTCTTGTTTTAAAAATTTACGGATAGCCTGGGGCACACTCAGACATCATTTACAAACGAAGCATGTGTGTTTAGTGAGTCCGCCAGATCAGAGGCAGTAGGGATGACCAGGGATGTTCGGTTGATAAGTGGGTGAATTTGACTATTTTCCTGTCCTAATATGCATTCAAAATGTAACGAGTACCTTTGGGTGTCAAGGAAAATGTATGGGGTAAAAAGTATAATATTTTCTTAAGGAATGTAGTGAAGTAAAAGTAAGTCGTCAAAAATATAAATAGTAAAGTAAAGTACAGATACCCCAAAATACTACTTAAGTAGTACTTTAAAGTATTTTTACTTAAGTACTTTACACCACTGCTTGGTGCCATACTGTAAAAACCAACAACAATATATACGATGCTCTTCTGTGTTCTAACAACCCCAAATATCTGATATAAATATGAAGAAAAAATCTGATTTTGTATGAAACCTGCTACTTCCATTAATCTGTGCTCTTAAAATAGATTTGTATTCCTTTAAGAATGTCACTCAACTACTACATCAGAACAATTTTGTTCTACTGTACTTTTTTATAGGTATTGTATTTGCCAATGGAGATTCATGGAAAGAGATGAGACGCTTTGCCCTGACAAACCTTAGGGACTTTGGAATGGGCAAGAAAGCGAGCGAGGAGAAGATCATTGAAGAAATTCGCTACCTGACTGAAGTGTTTGAAGAGCACAAGGGTAAAAGTTTGATGTTCTTATATCAATAACACAAGAAAAATAAGTCTTCATCTTGTCTCAGTTTTTCTCATTTCAAGTCTGTTGTTGCTCTTTGTCACAGGTAAAGCATTTGATACAACCCAGCCAATGAATTACGCCGTCTCCAACATCATCTGCAGCATTGTGTACGGCAGCAGGTTTGAATACTCTGATCCCCGGTTCCGACGCTCGGTGGATCAAGCCAATGAGGCCATCCAACTTGGAGGATCTGTTTCAATACAGGTACGATACGGTGCTTATCATGTTTACTTTGAGAACAATGACAGACTGGTCACACTAGACTCAATTAGTCCAAGTATAATATATACAGAGTTCATTCTTGCGTTGCTTTTTATTTAAAGTTGTACAACATGTTCCCATGGTTGGGCCCATTGCTGAAGTCCAGGACCCGTATCATTAAAAATAATACCAACAACAAAGAGGAGATGATGGAGCTGGTGAGGGGGCTGAAGGAGACTCTCAACTCTCAGATGTGTAGAGGCTTTGTGGACTCGTTCCTTGTCCGAAAGCAGACCCTGGAGGTATAAAGAGTTATTACAGTTATAAACATGTCATTTCTTGGAGTGAATAACTAGGGGGTCCGGGGAGATGATTTAGAAATACCTGTTCTTGTTTACTGAAACATGACCTGTGTTTGTTTGTTTATGTATTAAAAGGAATCAGGCAACATGAACTCTCATTACCACAATGAGAATCTCATACAGACAGTGGCCAACCTGTTTGCTGCTGGTACCGACACCACCGGGACAACCCTGCGCTGGGGTCTGCTGCTCATGGCCAAGTACCCCCATATACAGGGTAAGGACTGATACTCACACACTCACCTGACAAACACGTTGTACAGTGCATTCGGAAAGTATTCAGACCCTTTCTTTTTTGTTAAGTTACAGCCTTATTCTAAAATAGATTAAAACAGTTTTTTTCCCTCATCAATCTACACACAATATCCCAAACTGACAAAGCAAAACCAGGTTTTTGGAAATGTTTGCAAATGTATTAATAATAAGAAAAACAAATATCACAGACCCTATACTCCATACTTTGTTGAAGCACCTTTGGCAGCGGTAACAGCCTCGAGTCTTCTTGGGTATGACGCTACAAGCTTTGTACACCTGTATTTGGGGAGTTTCTCCCGTTCTTCTCTGGAGATCCTCTCAAGCTCTGTGAGGTTGGATGGGGACCATCACTGTACAGCTATTTTCAGGTTTCTTCAGAGATGTTCGATCGGGTTCAAGTCCGGGTTCTGGCTGGGCAACTTCCTGTTGGAAGGTGAACCTATGCCCCAGTCTGAGGTCTTGAGCGCTCTGGAGCAGATTTTCATCAAGGATCTCTCTGTACTTTGCTCCGTTCATCTTTACCTCGATCCTGACTAGTCTCCCAGTCCCTGCCACTGAAAAACATCCCCACAGCATGGTGCTGCCACCACCATGCTACACCGTAGGGATGGTATTGGCCAGGTGATGAGCTGTTTTCCTCCAGACGTGACGCTTGGCATTCAGACCAAAGGTTTCTTGGTTTCATCAGAACAGAGAGGCTTGTTTTTCATGGTCTGAGAGTTCTTTAGGTGCCTTTTGGCAAACTCCAAGTGGGCTGTCATGTGCGTTTTACTGAGGATTGGCTTCTGTCTGGCCACTCTACCATAAAGGCCTTGTTGGAGGAGTGCTGCAGAGATGATTGTCCTTCTGGAAGGTTATCCCATCTCCACAGAGGAACTCTGGAGCTCTGTCAGAGTGACCATCAGGTTATTGGGCACCTCCCTAAACAAGGACCTTCTCTAGGAAGAGTCTTGGTGGTTCCAAACTTCTTCCATTTAACCTCATGGCTTGGTTTTTGCTGTGACATGCACTGTCAACTGTGGGACATTATATACACAGGTGTGTGCCTTTCCAAATCATGTCCAATCAATTGAATTTACCACAGGTGGACTCCAATCAAGTTGTAGAAACATCTCAAGGATGATCAATGGAAACACGATGCACCTGAGCTCAATTTTGAGGCTCATTGCAAAGGGTCTGAATACTTATGTAAATAAGGTTTTACTTGCTGTAAATGTTGGCAAATTTCCCACTCGAATCACAGGTCTTTGAATTAAATTAACAGATACATGCTTGTCCCTCCCTCAGCCTGAAGATCATTCAGATTTTATAGTGTCTTTGTCCCTCCCTCTTTCTTTGTTTTCCAGACCGGGTCCAAGAGGAGATAAGCAGGGTCATAGGAAGTCGTCAGGCCTTGGTAGAGGACAGGAAGAACCTGCCCTACACTGATGCAGTGATCCATGAGACCCAGAGACTGGCCAACATTGTACCCATGGCCATCCCTCACACCACCAGCCGAGACATCACCTTCCAGGGATACTTCATCAAAAAGGGGACTGAAGTGTTTCCTCTGCTGACGTCTGTCCTGCAAGATGAGAGCGAATGGGAGAGCCCTCACACCTTTAACCCCGCCCACTTTCTGGACGAGGAAGGTCGATTCGTCAAGAAGGATGCCTTCATGCCCTTCTCTGCAGGTGAGTCCCACTGTTTTTTAATACTATCATTCAGCAATTAATTACATCTGATATCCTTCTATGGTGCTCAGTTAACTACATCTGATATCCTTCTATGGTGCTCAATTAACTAAATCTGATATCCTTCTATGGTGCTCAATTAACTAAATCTGATATCCTTCTATGGTGCTCAACTAACTAAATCTGATATCCTTCTATGGTGCTCAATTAACCAAATCTGATATCCTTCTACGGTGCTCAATTAACTAATTCTGATATCCTTCTATGGTGCTCAACTAACTAAATCTGATATCCTCATTGCTTTGACTCAAAGAGAGTTGAGGGGATGGAAATGATGTTGTACCAACGTGGAATAGACATTAAATTGACGTCTGTGCCCAGTGGGAATATTGATATTTGTCAACTATAGGAACCTATAGTTATCTATGTTATTATATAGTTACAGATCTATTGTCCTCATGTTGCTTCCTCATATTCCTCTTCCAGGTCGTAGGGTGTGTCTAGGAGAGGGTCTGGCCAGGATGGAGCTCTTCCTTTTCTTCACCTCCCTCCTGCAGAGATTTTGTTTCTCTCCTCCTCCCGGGGTAACAGAGGATGATCTGGACCTCACACCATCCCTGGGGTTCACCCTCACTCCTTCACCACACCAGTTGTGTGCTGTGAGCCGTGTCTGAGATGAGAGTCTGGTCCCAATGTATATTACACACTAGACTCCCAACTTTATGAATATGCTGAACAACTATTTTGTCGCTGAACATGGACATGAATGATATGAATATATATATATATATATATATATATATATATATATATATATATAACTGGCTACAGGGATCGGAGGTTTAAAGTTGATTGGACCAAAATGAACTGAAGCAGCTTTTGATCACCATTCAGAGTGGCCTTGTGTCACGGTTTACTAAGCCAGAACCCAGAAGCAGACCAGGACAAGGTAAGTGGTGTCAAAAGGTGAGTGTTTATTTACTGAACCAAGGGTGAAGGGAAATAATCCAGGGAACAGAGCGGGCGGCGTGGAGGAGTTGTAGAGGGTCCAGTGGTTGATCCGATGATGGCTCGGCAGCCGCCGACCATCAGGCAGAGGTTGGGTAGAGGTTCCCGGACGAGTGACTGTGGGGAGAACACAAACGGAGGTAAGTACCAGGCAGGTCAACAGGGTGCAACAAAACAACAAAAACTAACTCTAGTACTGAGGCTGATACGCCGGCAAAACATACTGTTCATGGCTAACGATCCGGCAGGAACTGGATGTTGGGCCAGACCCTAAGAAGGGTGATGATTAGGCCCAGGTGTGCCGATTGCTGATGGGAAGCAGGTGCGGAAACAAGCGCGCTCCCCGGAGCGTTCCCGAACCCTCGGGAAACAGGAGCTACGACCAGAAACACTCGTCACCAGACAGGACCCGACTCAGACCGCCGGGATCGTTACAGTACCCCCCTCCGACGAACGCCACCGGGCGGACTCCCGGAGCGCCAGGATGGAGGCGGTAGAAGTCCCTGAGGAGATCCGGATCTAGGACCTGTCGCCGCGGAATCCAACTCCTCTCCTCAGGACCATACCCCTCCCAGTCCACGAGATACTGGAAACCCCGGCCCCGCCGTCGGGAATCCATGATGCGCCGCACCGTGTAGGCAGGACCACCTCCGATCATCCGAGGAGGAGGAGGAGGAGGCGGAGGAGGCAACAGAGGACTGAGGAGGACAGGCTTGAGGCAGGAGACATGAAAGGTGGGATGGACTCTGAGCGTCCTCGGTAGTTTGAGTCGAACTGCCACTGGATTGATCACCTTCTCCACCACAAACGGACCAATGAACTTCGGTAACAACTTCCTAGACTCAGTCCGTAACGGAAGATCCCGTGTGGCCAACCAAACCCTATCTCCGATGGTATAGGTGGGAGCGGGGATCCGCGACGATTCGCCTGGAGCTGATACCGGTCCGAACCTCTAAGGAGTGCCTTTCTGGCCCGATGCCAGGTCCGGTGGCAACGACTAATGTGGGCCTGAACAGAAGGCACTGAGAGCTCCTTCTCCTGAGAAGGGAACAGGGGAGGTTGGTAGCCATACAGGCACTGGAAGGGAGACATCCCAGTGGCAGATGTAGGGAGAGTATTGTGGGCATACTCAACCCAAGGCAACTGAGAGGCCCAGGAGGTGGGGTTGGAAGAGACCAGACAGCGTAGCGTGGATTCCATCTTCTGGTTGGCTCTCTCCGCCTGACCATTGGATTGGGGGTGAAAACCAGATGTGAGACTGACTGTAGCTCCAATGGCCGAACAGAAGGACTTCCAGACAGCAGAGGTAAACTGAGGGCCACGGTCGGAAACGATATCACTGGGCAAACCGTGGACCCTGAAAACCTCCCTAACCAGGATCTCGGACGTCTCCGAGGCAGAGGGAAGCTTGGCAATCGGCACAAAGTGGGCGAACTTGCTGAATCTGTCCACGATAGTCAGAACGACCGTGTTCCCCTCAGAAGCGGGCAACCCCGTGACGAAGTCCAGGGCCAGATGCGACCATGGACGCCGGGGAATAGGAAGGGGGTGAAGTAGTCCAGAGCTGGGCCGATTGGTACTCTTATTCTGCGCACACACTGGACAGGCAGCAACAAAACCCCGAGTATCCCTCGGCCATGGCAGGCCACCAAAAACGCTCTGCGAAGAAACGCCATAGTCCGAGCCACGCCAGGGTGACAAGCCATCTTACTGGCGTGGGACCACTTGAGAACAGCAGGACGAACCGACTCAGGCACAAACAACCGACCGGGTGGACCGTTACCAGGACCGGGCTGAGTCCGAAGGGCCGCCAGCACCTCCTCCTCAATCTTCCACATGACTGCTCCCACGACGCAGTTCCGGGGGAGAATAGTCTCGGTCTTGGACCCACTCTCCTCCGTCTTGGAGAACATCCGGGACAAGGCGTCCGCCTTGCCGTTCTTAGACCCAGGTCGGAACGTCAGGACAAACTTGAATCGTCCGAAGAACAACGCCCACCTGGCCTGACGGGAGTTGAGACGTTTCGCCGATTGCACGTAAGCAAGATTCTTGTGGTCAGTCCAGACAATAAACGGTTGCTCCGCCCCCTCCAACCAGTGGCGCCACTCCTCCAAGGCAAGTTTCACCGCGAGAAGCTCCCGGTTACCCACATCGTAATTCCTCTCCGCAGGTGAAAGGCGACGAGAGTAGTAGGCGCAGGGATGGAGTTTACTGTCCGTGGAGCATCGCTGCGACAGGATGGCGCCAACTCCCACATCAGACGCGGCCCACTTCAACAACGAACTGACGGGCCGTGTCCGGTTGAGAGAGAATCGGTGCGTTGGTGAATCGCCTCTTCAAATCCAGAAACGCTTCGATCCGCCTCCGGATTCCACTTGAAGGTCCTGATGCTGGAAGTCAAGGCAGTTAATGGAGCGGCCACACGGCTGTAATCCCGGATGAATCTGCGGTAGAAATTCGCAAACCCCAAAAATCTCTGGAGCTGCAATCTCGTACCGGGCTGGGCCCATTCCAGAACCGCTCTAACCCTTCTCCTGGTCCATCCTAATCTCTCCCCTGGAGATGATGTACCCGAGAAAGGATGTTGTGTGGGCGTGAAACTCGCACTTCTCGGCCTTCACGAACAGGCGATTCTCCAACAATCGCTGCAGAACCTGCCGGACATGCTGGACGTGGTCGGTAGGTTCCTTCGAGAAGATCAGAATGTCATCCAGGTAAACAAACACGAAGAGACCGATCATATCTCTCAGGACGTCGTTCACCATACTCTGGAATACCGCTGGAGCATTGGTCAGTCCAAACGGCATCACCTGATACTCGAAGTGCCCCATCGGTGTATTGAAACCCGTCAACCACTCGTCCCCCTCTCTGATCCGGACCAGGTGATACGCATTGCGTAGGTCTAACTTGGTGAACACCGTAGCACCCTGTAAGGAGTCGAAGGCAGAACTCATCAAGGGCAGGGGATACTTGTTCTTGACCGTGATGTCATTCAACCCCCGATAGTCAATACAAGGTCGAAGAGAGCCATCCTTCTTACCCACAAAGAAGAATCCTGCCCCCAGGGGTGATGACGAGGGACGAACGAGACCAGCAGCTAGGGACTCCTTGATGTAGGTCTCCAACGCCTCACGTTCAGGTCGGGAGATACTGTATAACCTTCCCCTTGGGGTAGACAGCTCCAGGGACCAGGTTGATGGCACAATCATATGGTCGGTGGGGAGGGAGTGACAGAGCCTTCTGCTTACTGAAAACCTCCCCAAATCGTGATATGTCTCGGGAACCAGGGACAAATCTGGAGGTTTAGCCTCAATCACCTGACTGGGAACCGAATGGGGGCAGGCAGTCTTGAGACAGTTAGCATGACAATCCAGGCTCCAACTCGTTACCTTGCCCGTCACCCAATCGAACGTGGGATTGTGTTCCTTCAGCCAGGGGTATCCAAGGACCAGAGGAACATGGGAAGACGGCAGAATGAAAAATGAAATCATCTCAGAATGATTCCCTGACAACCGCATCTTAACCGGTTCAGTCCTCATCGTGATACGTGCCAGACTACTGCCGTTCAGAGTGGTCGCTTAATGGCTTCCGGCAATTGCTCCTTGGAAAGCCCCAGCTGTTCCACCAACTCGGCATCAAGAAAGCTTCCATCGGCACCTGAATCGATAAAAGCGTTAAGCGCTAAGCTCTGATTCCTGTTCACAAGGGTAGCCGGGAAGCGGGGTCTGACAGAGGTACTGAGAGGTTGAAACTGGCTCGCTAAAAGTCCTCCCAACTTTAGCGAGCCGGGCAGTTTGACGACCGCCGGGAACAAGTGGAGATGTAATGTCCCGAGCTACCACAGTAGAGGCAGCAGTTGGTCTTACGTCTATGTTGACGCTCCTCCTTGGTTAACCCCGTGCCGCCCCACTTGCATGGGTTCCGAATCGGGAGAGAGGACCTCTCCACTAATCCACTGTGGTGGAGAATGATCGATGTGTTCTGGTCCACCACCCGACCCGACTGGGAACTGAGAAACTGATCGATTGGACGGACCCCATTGCTTCTCCCTCCTTCGCTCTCGGACTCGATTATCCACCCGAATGGACAAGGCTACCAAGCTGTCCAGGTCACTAGGCTCCGGATAGGAGATCAACTCATCCTTGAGCTGCTCCGACAGACCCTGGTAAAGGCCGCTTGCAGAGACTCCTCGTTCCACCCACTCTCCACAGCCAACGTCTTGAACTCAATCACGAAGTCGGCCACGCTCACGAAGTTCCTTGGCGAAGCGAAAACAGGCGCCTAGCTGCGTCCCTCCTCGGACGGAATGGTCGAAGAGCTTCCTCATCTCGGTCGTGAACCCCTGGTATGAAGCCATGCAGGGATCCTGTCGTTCCCAAACGGCTGAAGCCCACTCCAGCGCACGACCACGCAGCAACTCAATCACAAAGGCTATCCTAGCCTTGTCTGTGGCATAAGAGTAGGGCTGTAGATCGAACACTAGTCCACACTGCATAAGGAAGGAACGGCATCTTCCCAGCTCCCCCTCATATTTATCCGGCGTCGGAACCTTGGGCTCACGGATGGCCACAGCTTCAGAAGCGGCAGGCGAGATGGATGAAACCGGTAGTGGATCCTCCACCGGCCACTTGCGTTGGTTCTGGACCTCCGTCAGACCGGTAGAAAGGTTCGAACTGACAACGCGATCTCCTGTAGTACCGTGCTATGATGACCCAACATCTTCTCCTGCTGGGTAATAGCATGGCGAACAGAGTCCAGGTCCGCTGGGTTCATTACTGGCCGGATCGTTCTGTCACGGTTTACTAAGCCAGAACCCAGAAGCAGACCAGGACAAGGTAAGTGGTGTCAAAAGGTGAGTGTTTATTTACTGAACCAAGGGTGAAGGGAAATAATCCAGGGAACAGAGCGGCGGCGTGGAGGAGTTGTAGAGGGTCCAGTGGTTGATCCGATGATGGCTCGGCAGCCGCCGACCATCAGGCAGAGGTTGGGTAGAGGTTCCGGACGAGTGACTGTGGGGAGAACACAAACGGAGGTAAGTACCAGGCAGGTCAACAGGGTGCAACAAAACAACAAAAACTAACTCTAGTACTGAGGCTGATACGCCGGCAAAACATACTGTTCATGGCTAACGATCCGGCAGGAACTGGATGTTGGGCCAGACCCTAAGAAGGGTGATGATTAGGCCCAGGTGTGCCGATTGCTGATGGGAAGCAGGTGCGGAAACAAGCGCGCTCCCCGGAGCGTTCCCGAACCCTCGGGAAACAGGAGCTACGACCAGAAACACTCGTCACCAGACAGGACCCGACTCAGACCGCCGGGATCGTTACACCTTGCAGTCCTAGATGCTGACATCCGTATGATGTCTGAGGGGCATTTGTGTAAAACCAATTTTGATCTAGAAACATGACACTCAAATGACCTTTTAGGGATGCCCTAGGTGGGGTCCTATGTAAAATGTAAATGTCCGCAGGAAGTGGACGTTATGATTGAGAGAGCAAACTTGGATGTTAGGATCCTATTCTTATACTGCAAGTGCCCTTACCCCCACTGAGCTCCATAGAAGTGATCTCCCTACCCCCTACTCCTGGGATAATATTATTGGTTTGTAATTCAAGAATACAGTCCGAGGATCAGTTTCTTGAATTCAAGACTATAATTACATTTACATTAACATCATTTAGCAGACGCTCATATCCAGAGCGACCTCAGGATACATTTTTTGAATCCAATGATGTAATTCCCCCCCCCCCCCTAAAAAAAAAAATGGGATCCAAAAATATAATCCCTGAATTGGGTTTGATGAAAGGCACATTGGAATGCAGCAGTTTGTCAGTGGAAGGCCTTATGTCTTGAACGTTGGGATCCCCAAATAACAGCCACATTTGTAATCTAAAAGTCCCAAAATATGGCCTAAAATGGTAATCTAAATGTACAAGAAGTGTAAACTTCTTACCAACATCCAAGAGGATCATCCAAGGTCCAAGATGTTTGCCTCAAGTCTAGTGCCCTCTATACTGCTAGTTGTACTGTCAATAGATTGCACTTTTTTACAGGACAACTTTATGACTTATAGTGCAGTTTTTTCACCGGTCCCTCTCACCAAAGAGACTCAGACATTTCCAGTATATTTTTTGACCAATCAGGGGGAAATTATGGAAATTGGTAATATTCTTTGACTTTTTCATGCTGGTATTAATTTATTGAATGAAAAATACTAAGAGCTAGTCACTCTGGCACTTTTTGAAAGCTTTTCTAATGATATGAATATATGAAAATAGATAGCTATGTAGGTATGTGGATGTATATGCAGATGATTGTATCATTGGTGTCACTTGTCACTTTAATCAGGGACGGGCTTGTATTGGTGGCTGCGGTGAGGTGGGTGAAACAGAGTCAATCACATCCAAACATGGGAAACCAGGTGTTTGGTTCCGTTCCAGTTGTCCCATTCCGGTCATCACTTTGAGCCATCCTACACTCATCATTCTCACGTGAGATATATGTTAACCAGTTAAGATACTTACACACCAGTACCCCCATCCTTCCCTTTCCCCTTATTCAAGGATAACTGTATTATATTATCATTAACAATAAAATATATACATATATAATAACTGTATGTTTTTTTTAATGATCCTAATCTATAGTCGATTGCTGTATATTTAGCTTGAGGGAAAGAAATCCAATAAAAATATCAAATAAATAAATGAAAATCTTTCTTTATTTAAAATGTTCTTAGAAAAAAGGGTTCCAAATGGGGTTCTTCGGCTGTCCCCACAGGAGAACCTTTTTGGGTTCCATGTAGAACCCTGTGTGGAAAGGGTTTTACATGGAACCCAAAAGGGGAGTTCTACCGGGAACCAAAAAGGGTTCTTCAAAGGGTTCTCCTATGGGGACAGCCGAAGAACCCTTTTATTGTTCCTGATAGCAACTTAGTACACAATAGCGTGTACTATTAAAAAATGTCAAACAATTGTGTTTTATTAAATTCTGTGGCGTCTCCAAGGATCTTATTTTTGATACAGAGTTTATCAGTACCCTCCTTCACCTGTTCCTTCTCCCACTGACTGTACTGTTGATAGTTTTTCATGTAATCTTGATATGTTTCACTAGATCTGTTCTATCCCAACGGAATAATAATAACGTTTCACTGGTTCATTCATACTGAATTCACGCTGATGCAGTAGCTAGATCACATCAAATTCAATTTGATCCAAACTAAATCTCCCTTTAAATTGGATTCATTTTTCATAAAGTATATATTTTTTTCATCTATCTATTTTTCAATAGAAGGTCATGCCATTCTAGAGGTTATGTTAGAAGACAATATTGGGTATGGAAGATGAACCTCAGGGCTATGTCAGAGGGAGCTCTTTAATGGAAAAATAATCATACCTTTTCATTTACAAGCATATACATATGAAATATTTAAATTCCCTTTATGTTCCCTTTATGTTTTTACAACAACCATTCATGAGCAATCTTATTCTTGAGCGAGCATTAACAATGGAACAAAGCCTTAGGGTGTGAACATCAGAACAGATGAGATCACTATCTGAATGAACTTATATTGAACTCAATACACTGGAACTGAATGCAAGTACAGAAATGATATAGGTTCTGGAAGAAAATAAATATATTACACTTACACTACCGGTCAAAAGTTTTAGAATATGGTGACAACGATGTGGGCTGTGTGTAGCGGTTATGATATGGTTCAGCTTGGTAAGTTGTGCATTGAAGTCCACAAGAGAAGGGAAAAGGTGAGAGGAGGGGAGCACGTACACTACCAGTCAAATGTTTGGACACACCTAATCATTCAAGGGTTTTTCTTTATTTTTACTATTTTCTACATTGTGGAATAATACTGAAAACATCAAAACTATGAAATAACACATATGGAATCATGTAGTAACCAAAAAAGTGTTAAACAAATCAAAATATATTTTATATTTGAGATTCTTCAAATAGCCACCCTTTGCCTTGATGACAGCTATGCACACTCTTGGCATTCTCTCAACCAGCTTCATGAGGTAGTCACCTGGAATGCATTTCAATTAACAGGTGTTCCTTGTTAAAAGTTAATTTGTGGAATTTCTTTCCTTCTTAATGCGTTTGAGCCAATCAGTTGTGTTTTGACAAGGTAGCTCCCCTATTTGGTAAAATACCAAGTCCATATTATGGCAAGAACAGCTCAAATAAGCAAAGAGAAATGACAGTCCATCATTACTTTAAGACATGAAGGTCAGTCAACACGGAACATTTCAAGAACTTTGAAAGCTTATTCAAGTGCAGTCACAAAAACCATCAAGCGCTATGATGAAACTGGCTCTCATGAGGACCACCACAAGAATGGAAGACCCAGAGTTACCTCTGCTGCAGAGGATAAGTTCATTATAGTTACCAGTCTCAGAAATTGCAGCCCAAATACAGTGAGGGAAAAAAGTATTTGATCCCCTGCTGATTTTGTACGTTTGCCCACTGACAAAGACATGATCAGTCTATAATTTTAATGGTAGGTTTATTTGAACAGTGAGAGACAGAATAACAACAAAAAAATCCAGAAAAACCCATGTCAAAAATTTTATAAATTGATTTGCATTTTAATGAGGGAAATAAGTATTTGACCCCTCTGCAAAACATGACTTAGTACTTGGTGGCAAAACCCTTGTTGGCAATCACAGAGGTCAGACGTTTCTTGTAGTTGGCCACCAGGTTTGCACACATCTCAGGAGGGGTTTTATCCCAGTCCTCTTTGCAGATCTTCTCCAAGTCATTAAGGTTTCGAGGCTGACGTTTGGCAACTCGAACCTTCAGCTCCCTCCACAGATTTTCTATGGGATTAAGGTCTGGAGACTGGCTAGGCCACTCCAGGACCTTAATGTGCTTCTTCTTGAGCCACTCCTTTCTTGCCTTGGCCGTGTGTTTTGGGTCATTGTCATGCTGGAATACCCATCCACGACCCATTTTCAATGCCCTGGCTGAGGGAAAGAGGTTCTCACCCAAGATTTGATGGTACATGGCCCCGTCCACTGTCCCTTTGATGCAGTGAAGTTGTCCTGTCCCCTTAGCAGAAAAACACCCCCAAAGCATAATGTTTCCACCTCCATGTTTGAAGGTGGGGATGGTGTTCTTGGGGTCATAGGCAGCATTCCTCCTCCTCCAAACACGGCAAGTTGAGCTGATGCCAAAGAGCTCGATTTTGGTCTCATCTGACCACAACACTTTCACCCAGTTCTCCTCTGAATCATTCAGATCTTCATTGGCAAACTTCCTGTATATGTGCTTTCTTAAGCAGGGGGACCTTGCGGGCGCTGCAGGATTTCAGTCCTTCACGGCGTAGTGTGTTACCAATTGCTTTCTTGGTGACTATGGTCCCAGCTGCCTTGAGATCATTGACAAGATCCTCCCGTGTAGTCCTGGGCTGATTCCTTACCGTTCTCATGATCATTGCAACTCCGCGAGGTGAGATCTTGCATGGAGCCCCAGGCCGAGGGAGATTGACAGTTATTTAGTGTATCTTCCATTTGCAAATAATTGCACCAACTGTTGTCACCTTCTCACCAAGCTGCTTGGTGATGGTCTTGTAGCCCATTCCAGCCTTGTGTAGGTCTACAATCTTGTCCCTGACATCCTTGGAGAGCTCTTTGGTCTTGGCCATGGTGGAGAGTTTGGAATCTGATTGATTGATTGCTTCTGTGGACAGGTGTCTTTTATACAGGTAACAAGCTGAGATTAGGAGCACTCCCTTTAAGAGTGTGCTCCTAATCTCAGCTCGTTACCTGTATAAAAGACACCTGGGAGCCAGAAATCTTTCTGATTGAGAGGGGGTCAAATACTTATTTCTCTCATTAAAATGCAAATCAATTTATAACATTTATCACATGCGTTTTCTGTATTTTGTTGATGTTATTCTGTCTCTCACTGTTCAAATAAACCTACCATTAAAATTATAGACTGATCATTTCTTTGTCAGTGGGCAAACGTACAAAATCAGCAGGGGATCAAATACTTTTTTCCCTCACTATAAATGCTTCACAGAGTTCAAGTAACAGACACATCTCAACATCAACTGTTCAGAGGAGACTGTGAATCAGGCCTTCATGGTCGAATTGCTGCAAAGAAACCACTACTAAAGGACACCAATAAGAAGAAGAGACTTGCTTGGGTCTGATGTGTAGTTTTAATGGATTATCAGATGAAATTGAGTTAGTCATGAACATATAGTTAAAATTCTTTGTGGCTAACTGAATTGGGCCGTTTGTTTTTGTCTCTCTCTTCAAACACAGTGAAGGGAGCGGCACCAGGGTTGAATAGAGTTTGGGCTAGACCTTTGTCTCCTTGGTATCTTCTTGATTGATTACAGATTGAGGGGGTGAGGTACAGGGGAGCGGGTGATTGGTTGGAGTAATAGTTCAGCCGTCCTCAGGGACAAAAGAAGTGGGCAGAGCGATAAAAGAGCGGGAAAACTGAAGAGGACTACAGTGGGGAAAAAAAGTATTTAGTCAGCCACCAATTGTGCAAGTTCTCCCACTTAAAAAGATGAGAGAGGCCTGTCATTTTCATCATAGGTACACGTCAACTATGACAGACAAATTGAGAGAAAAAAAATCCAGAAAATCACATTGTAGGATTTTTAATGAATTTATTTGCAAATTATGGTGGAAAATAAGTATTTGGTCACCTACAAACAAGCAAGATTTCTGTCTCTCACAGACCTGTAACTTCTTCTTTAAGAGGCTCCTCTGTCCTCCACTCGTTACCTGTATTAATGGCACCTGTTTGAACTTGTTATCAGTATAAAAGACACCTGTCCACAACCTCAAACAGTCACACTCCAAACTCCACTATGGCCAAGACCAAAGAGCTGTCAAAGGACACAAGAAACAAAATTGTAGACCTGCACCAGGCTGGGAAGACTGAATCTGCAATAGGTAAGCAGCTTGGTTTGAAGAAATCAACTGTGGGAGAAATTATTAGGAAATGGAAGACATACAAGACCACTGATAATCTCCCTTGATCTGGGGCTCCACGCAAGATCTCACCCCGTGGGGTCAAAATGATCACAAGAACGGTGAGCAAAAATCCCAGAACCACACGGGGGGACCTAGTGAATGACCTGCAGAGAGCTGGGACCAAAGTTACGAAGCCTACCATCAGTAACACACTACGCCGCCAGGGACTCAAATCCTGCAGTGCAAGACGTGTCCCCCTGCTTAAGCCAGTACATGTCCAGGCCCGTCTGAAGTTTGCTAGAGTGCATTTGGATGATCCAGAAGAGGATTGGGAGAATGTCATATGGTCAGATGAAACCAAAATATAACTTTTTGGTAAAAACTCAACTCGTCGTGTTTGGAGGACAAAGAATGCTGAGTTGCATCCAAAGAACACCATACCTACTGTGAAGCATGGGGGTGGAAACATCATGCTTTGGGGCTGTTTTTCTGCAAAGGGACCAGGACAACTGATCCGTGTAAAGGAAAGAATGAATGGGGCCATGTATCGTGAGATTTTGAGTGAAAACCTCCTTCCATCAGCAAGGGCATTGAAGATGAAACGTGGCTGGGTCTTTCAGCATGACAATGATCCCAAACACGAAGGAGTGGCTTCGTAAGAAGCATTTCAAGGTCCTGGAGTGGCCTAGCCAGTCTCCAGATCTCAACCCCATAGAAAATCTTTGGAGGGAGTTGAAAGTCTGTGTTGCCCAGCGACAGCCCTAAAACATCACTGCTCTAGAGGAGATCTGCATGGAGGAATGGGCCAAAATACCAGCAACAGTGTGTGAAAACCTTGTGAAGACTTACAGAAAACGTTTGACCTGTGTCATTGCCAACAAAGGGTATATAACAAAGTATTGAGTAACTTTTATTATTGACCAAATACTTATTTTCCACCATAATTTGCAAATAAATTCATTAAAAATTCTACAATGTGATTTTCTGGATTTTTTTTCCTCATTTTGTCTGTCATAGTTGACGTGTACCTATGATGAAAATTACAGGCCTCTCTCATCTTTTTAAGTGGGAGAACTTGCACAATTGGTGACTGACTAAATACTTTTTTTCCCCACTGTATATAAGGTGGAGGGGGACCTTAAGAATGGGTGCCCCTCTGCAGACGGGTATCGGCTTTGTTGAAAACTTTAATAAAGTCATTTCTTGATGCAACAAAAACTCTGTAAGACCTTATTTGTAATAAAGTATGGTGGTTATTTTCAACAAAAGGCCAAGAAACACGAGCAATGGACATTAGACCGGTGGAAATTTGCCCTTTGGTCTGGAGTCCAAATTGGAGATTTTTGGTTCCAACCGCTATGTCTTTGTGAGACGCGGTGTGGGTTAACGGATTATCTCTGCATGTGTATTTCCACCATAAAGCATGGAGGAGGGGGTGTTATAGTGTGGGGATGCTTTGCTGGTGACACTGTCTGTGATTTATTTAGAATTCAAGGCACACTTAACCAGCATGGCTACCACAGCATTCTAAGGCGATACGCCATCCCATCTGGTTTGGGCTAAGTGGGACTATCATTTGTTTTTCAACAGGACAATGACTCAACACACCTCCAGGCTGTGTAAGGGCTATTTTACCAAGAAGGAGAGTGATGGAGTGCTGCATCAGATGATGACCTGGCCTCCACAATCCCCCGACCTCAACCCAATTGAGATGGTTTGGGATGAGTCAGACCGCAGAGTGAATGAAAAGAAGCCAACAAGTGCTCAGCATATGTGGGAACTCCTTCAAGACTGTTTGAAAAGCCTTCCAGGTGAAGCTGGTTGAGAGAATGCCAAGAGTGTGCAAAGCTGTCATCAAGGTAAAATATATTTTGATTTGTTTAATATGTTGATTTGTTCATATATGTTATACACCTCACACACATGGTTATGGGCTTAAAAAAGAAGACACCTGTACCATGTCAGATATAGAGTTGAAACGTATTCAATTTTGAGTTTCAATCCCAATATTACACTTTATATACATCACAGACGACAAAACCGTTTGACATAGAAACCCCGGATTTTCTGCGAAAATAAATAAATCATGTTTATTAATTATGAAATGATGAAAGATATGAATAATATTCCACCCATGAGGCCACTAGAGGTGCGCTTTGGTCATTTGACTGCAGGAAAGGGCTACATTGTGCAGACAGAGGTATAGAGGTGCAGTATAATCAGTCGATCCAGCTGTAGTCCAGATCTGGGCATGTGCATATTACAGACCATACACAAGAGACACGAGGTCTTTATGCAACAATACCGTGCTGGGTGTGATAAACAATTGTTAAAAATGATTGAGCCTTTCAAATTGACAATTCTGACTACATTTTAATGATTTGGCACAATTTTACTCACGAAAAGAAGAAGAAGCGAAACTCTTGACAAAAGCACTTGTCACATCCTCTTTGGAAGGACGCGCCCAGCTTGTCACAGCCTCTTTGGAAGGACGCTCCAAGCTTGTCACAGCCTCTTTGGAAGGACGCGCCCAGCTTGTCACAGCCTCTTTGGAAGGACGCTCCAAGCTTGTCACAGCCTCTTTGGAAGGACGCTCCAAGCTTGTCACAGCCTCTTTGGAATGACGTTCCCAGCTTGTCAGAGCCTCTTTGGAAGGACTCTCCTAGCTTGTCACAGCCTCTTTGGAAGGACCTGGATTTTCTAATATTTTAATGTTTACCTTGGAAAAGTCTTCAACTAACTCTTCACACCAAGACAGATGGGAAGGTGCCTGTGTAGAGAAATAGGGAACAAATCCACCTGCAGCCACTGTAATGCCTTAGTGACTGACAACCCAGCATCTCTACAGTCTGTATTTATAGGATACGTACGTACACTACTTCCCACCTGTGAACTCTACAGAAAATGGGCTGAGGCAGGAAGTTAAAAAATGAAGGGATTCCATCAGACTGTTTGTTTTCTCTTTTCGTTCCAGCCACTGTGGTGCCCTTCTTCCACTCTGCCTCCACCTTTTGTTTCAAGCTATTTGGGTTTGGCTGGATAACCAAGCATCCCTGTAAATATTAAGATTGGTGTCTACAAGTCTCCTCTCCTCTGCTCTGCTCTGTGTGGGTGAAGGACTACATGTACTGCATTAGGCGTTCAAATGTCACTCATCTGGGTTTCCTGTGGCTGTCCTCCTCATGGCATACTATGGTTCAACACAGAGACTATTTCCATGATGGGAATTCTCTCTGTTTTTCTCTCTGTATTTCTCTCTGTCTTTCTCTCTGTCTTTCTCTCTGTTTTCTCTCTTTCTTGCACACACATGCACACACACACATGCATGTACACACACATGCACGCACAAATCACACACAAAGACAAACACACACATCACACACATTACAGAGGCAGCCTGCGTAGGTCTTTCTGGATGAGAATGTCTCGAGTGATTATGTTTAATTACAGAGAAGCTGTCTGGGAGTGAAGCCAAGACTTCGTTAAGGAGAAACTGGGTTATGCTGTTGAGGGAAACTAAACAATGGTCATGGATTCTGAGGGTGTTTAGTCACATTTAAGAAATGGGAGAGTGGGTTTGAATTGAACTACATTAGTTACCTCACCTGTCTGAAACAGTTGAACTGTCAGGAAGCCATAGAGCTGAGTTGAACTTATTACAGTAATTGTAAGGGCTTGCATACAGTACATTAGTACAGGGGCAGGCAACCCTGTTCCTGGAGTGCCGCAGGTATTGCATGATTTTGTTCCAACTAGGCACCACACCTGACCAACTGAGCTAATTGATCAGTTCAGTAATTGCCTAAATTCAACACACCTGGTCTCCCAGATGGGTTAAATCAAACACATGAAGCGCCTACGGTGCTCCAGGACCATGGTTGCCTACCCCTGCATTAGTGGATCAATACTGTATATAGGCTACTGTAAACACAGCATGATTTCTAAGGGAACGTTTGGTATTTCTCAGTGTATACAGTATGGCCTGAGACTACAATAAAAATATACTGCAGACTGAGAGCTCCATATTGAGGGAGGAGAATTGTGGGTGACCTTTCATCGCTATAGGCTTAAACGAAAACAATTCAGGAAATATTAAAACAATACAATTCTTGTTCATATGCTTGTGGAGCATTTCCAGACCAATCTGTCAGAATGTAGGCCTACTAAACAATGTCTTCATTTTTTCCACCGGTACAATGAAGTGTATTGTTGCAAGGCATGTAGCCACATAACATGACGGGCACCCACATTCACAGATACTTAACAAAGTAAAAAGGTCATCTAAGAGTGTGGGTTCAGGAGGCCTGGCTATGCAGGAAGATTTACGGACCACATCTCTGTTGTCTTAGAAGGATTTTTTTTTTAAATTTTTATTTTTTTGGGGGGGGGGTGGATCAGCTTAATATTGCAGATAGATTGTATCTTCTATCAATGTAATTGTCTGCATCACTTCCAATCCCCCATGTTTTTTATATATATACTCCCCTTTATTACTTTTCAACCCCGCCATCCTTTCCCAAATTGGAGTAAATTAGTGAACAACAATGCCCAGGCCTCTACTTCCGGCCTATACTTACTATCTACCCCTTATGGACACAGTCAATTTTACAATAATTCTATTATATATATTTATTTATTTATTTTTACTCCTGAACTTCTTCTACTCTCAACCTCTCCGATCATTTTCATGATGTCCATCCGGTTTGCTTCTATATGCCATATCTTTCTAACTGTGCTCTTTCCCAAAAGCTCCCAACATACAACCTATATACTTATTATGGACACAGTATGCTTACATTATTAGCTATCTTTGTTATTATTTGTTGTTATTTGTTATTAGTCCCATCCTTCAACTCCATTCAATACCTCCCATCTATCTCTTAACACCATCCATATAGGATTTCTATTTGCCATATATACTTCAACCATACTGTGATGTTTTACAAAAGTTCTGAACCTTTCTATTCTCATTGTGAATTAAAAATAAACATTTTTGCTAAAAGTATTATTATATTATTGATCGATTGACTGGTAAAAGGTTGGTTGGTTGGTTGGTTGGCTGGCTGGCTGACTGGCTTTCTTTCTTTCTTTCTTTCTTTCTTTCTTTCTTTCTTTCTTTCTTTCTTTCTTTCTTTCTTTCTTTCTTTCTTTCTTTCTTTCTTTCTTTCTTTCTTTCTTTCTTTCTTTCTTTCTTTCTTTCTTTCTTTCTTTCTTTCTTTCTTTCTTTCACCAGGCTGCCTGGCCAGTCAACAGAGCTTGCTCTGAGAGAAAGGAAAACAAACGGTCCCATAGTCTAAGGGATTGGAACATGTGGTGGTCCTCTGGCATGCCTCACCTCTCAACCCAGACACCCCTCACCCCAGACCAACCCACCCCTCACGCCAGACCAACCCACCCCACCCCTCACCCCAGACCAACCCACCTCTCACCCTAGACCAACCCACCTCTCACCCCAGACCAACCCACCTCTCACCCCAGACCAACCCACCTATCTCCCCAGACCAACCCACCTCTCACCTCAGACCAACCACCCCTCAACCCAGGGCAACCCACACCACAACCGCTAAGACAACTGCTGTGGTCACATCAACATCAGGCTGGTGTTTTATGTCGTCAGATTATGCTGGAATGTGAGGCAAACATAGTGTTGTTTTGCCCATGGATGTAACTACAATTCCTCTGCTTCCATCTTTTTGTAATTTACGCTTTAGTTATGATACTCTACGTGTTTATCGTTCTAATGGAATGTCAATCTGGTCTAAACCTGCATTCACTTAAAACATAGCTCTTCTTGTGTGTAATTGCCAATATTGATGGGAGGAGGGCTGTGGGGACTTATCCTGTTTCTCTCTGACAGAAGGCCTACTGCGGTAGGTAAGTGAGAGAAACAACCACAAAGTGAAGCCCAAACTGATGAGGGACTGTTATGACAGAGTGAGCATTTATGAGGCTTTCTTCTTAATGCCACCCTTCTCCATGGCCTTGACTTCCTCCTTGGTGACTCACTTCTTGTTGGATTGGCACAGTCTGCTCTATACACTGTCCCTGTCCAACATTGTCCATGTCCAACATTGTCCCTGTCCAATACTGTCCCTGTCCAATACAAGGTGCACCTTGTGCTGGGAACAATAAAAGGCCACTCTAAAATGTGCAGTTTTGTCAAACAACACAACGCCACAGATGTCTCAAGTTTTGATGGAGAATGCAATAGGCATGCTGACTGCAGGACTGTCCACCAGAGCTGTTGTCAGATCATTTTATGTTAATTTCTCTACCATAAGCCGCCTCCAATGTCGTTTTAGAGAATTTGGCTGTACGTCCAACCGGCCTCACAACCGCAGACCACGTGTAACCACGCCAGCGCAGGACCTCCACATCTGGCTTCTTCACCTGCGGGATCGTCTGAGACCAGCCACCCGGACAGCTGATGAAACTGTGGGTTTGCACAACCGAAGAACTTCTACACAAACTGTCAGAAACAGTCTCAGGGAAGCGCATCTGTGTGCTCTGCAGTTTCAACTGTACCGGAAAGATGGCAGACAGAGTGAATGGCATCGTGTGGGCGAGCGGTTTGCTGATGTCAACGTTGTGAACAGAGTGCCCCATAGTGGTGGTGGGGTTATGGTATGGGCAGGCATAAGCTACGGACAACGAACACAATTGCATTTTATTAATGGCAATTTGAATGCACAGAGATACCGTGACGAGATCCTGAGGCCCATTGTCGTGCCATTCATCCACCGCCATCACCTCATGTTTCAGCATGATAATGCACGTCCCCATGTCACAAGTATCTGTACACAATTCCTGGAAGCTGAAAATGTCCCCGTTTTTCCATGGCCTGCATACTCACCAGACATGTTACCCATGGAGCATGTTTGGGATACTCTGGATCGATGTGTATGACAGCGTGTTCCAGTCCCACCAATGTCCAGCAACTTCGCACAGCCATTCAAGAGGAGTGGGACAACATTCCACAGGCCACAAATAACAGCTTGATCAACTCTATGCAAAGGAGATGTGTTGCGCTGCATGAGGCAAATGGTGGTCACACCAGATACTGACTGGTTTCTGATCCACACCCCTATTTATTTTTTTAAAGGTATCTGTGACCAACAGATGCATATCTGTCCCAGTCATGTGAAATCCATAGATTTGGGCCTATTAATTTATTTCAATTGACCTATTTCCTTATATGAACTGTAACTCAGTAAAATCGTTGAAGTTGTTGCATGTTGCGTTTATATTTTTGTTCAGAGTACATCCCGTCATGCTTAGGGTCATGTATTAAAATGCCCATTTGCCCATTATTTTGGCTACCATGGCTAGAAGAAGATATCTCAGTGACTTTGAAAGAGGGGTCTCAAAGGAGCATAAGGGGTTTAAAGGGAGTGTGTGTGTGTGTGTGTGTGTGTGTGTGTGTGTGTGTGTGTGTGTGTGTGTGTGTGTGTGTGTGTGTGTGTGTGTGTGTGTGTGTGTGTGTGTGTGTGCGTATGTGTTCCTACGTGTGTGTGTGTGTGTGTATATTTGAGTATCATGTAGTAGCCTAAACCTATCGCTGTTACATTGAACTGGGTGAATGGACAATGAATGACATTCATCCAATATGCTGTAATATAAATACAAATTCAGCCTCCCTCATCTTAAACGGCACCGACTGCCACTGATAAAAACCGTTCCGAGACCTTTTACATAGTGACACAAAACACAGAGACACTTAAGGTGTTATTAGCAGTAAACATTGGCAAGAGGCCAACCTGAAACACAGGTCATTGATAACGAGCTAAAGATCATTCAGATTAATGTTTCACCTTTGGGTTATAGGAACATTGGCACTGTCCTTTTTCCAGACTGATAAGCATGATCATAGGAAGTCGTCAGGCCTTGGTAGAGGACAGGAAGAACCTGCCCTACACTGATGCAGTGATCCATGAGACCCAGAGACTGGCCAACATTGTACCCATGTCCATCCCTCACACCACCAGCCGAGACGTCACCTTCCAAGTCTATACTGAATCGTTGACCATAGCGGTTCCCTTTTGATGTTGTGTTATAAGAGTTGCATGCACTAACGTCACAGAGAAAAACCTTGGACCTGACAAAAAGCTGTCAGAGGTGATTACTGTCATTCTGAATACACAAGTAACAGCTCTCTGCCAGTCTCTCACTGCAGGGGACGTCTGTGATTCCTCTATGCCTTTTATGCAGGTGCATTCATTTTAACATATACATTTACATTTTGTTGGGCATGGAGAAGGGAAATCAAATTGAGAAATCAAAGTAGCTTTTTGGACAGCTTTCATATTATTATTATAATTATGCTATATTTTTTAATCTCACTGGGGTCACCCTCGCAGGTCGTAGGGTGTGTCTAGGAGAGGGTCTGGCCAGGATGGAGCTCTTCCTTTTCTTCACCTCCCTCCTGCAGAGATTTTGTTTCTCTCCTCCTCCCGGGGTAACAGAGGATGATCTGGACCTCACACCATCCCTGGGGTTCACCCTCACTCCTTCACCACACCAGTTGTGTGCTGAGAGCCGTGTCTGAGATGAGAGTCTGGTCCCAATGTATATTACACACGGCTTTAGACCAACATAAAAAGGTTATTGTTATTGCAGATTGATACAGTGTATTTTGAATAATATATGTGAATGAGCTGTAAGTCCCTATGGATAAAAGCGTCTGCTAAATGGCATATATTATCTCCATCAAGTTGTAAATATTAAGGTAAATATTTATGTTGTTTGATTTCAAATCAAATCAAATTTTATTTGTCACATGCACCGACTACAATAGGTGTAGACCTTACCGTGAAACGTTTACTTACAAGCCCTTAACCAACAATGCAGTTTTAAGAAAATAGAGTTAAGAAAATATTTTCTAAACTAAAGTTAAAAGGTTTAATAGCTTGGGGATAGAAGCTGTTAAGAAGACTTTTGGACCTGGACTTGGCACTCCGGTACCGCTTGCCTTGTGGTAGCAGAAAGAACAGTCTATGACTTGAGTGACTGGCGTCTTTGACAATTTTTGGGTTCTTCCTCTGACACCGCCTAATAGATAGGTCCTGGATGGCAGGAAGCTTGGCCCCAGTGATGTACTGAGCTGTACGGGCTACCCTTTGTAGTGCCTTACGGTCGGATGCCGAGCAGTTGCCATACCAGGCAGTGATGCAACCGGTCAGGATGCTCTCGATGGTGCAGCTGTATAACTTTTTGAGGATCTGGGGACCAATGCCAAATATTTTCAGTCTCCTGAGGGGAAAAGGCATTGTCGTGCCCTCTTCATGAATTTCTTGGTGTGTTTGGACCATTATAGTTTGTTGGTGATGTGGACACCAAGGAATCTGAAACTCTCGACCCGCTCCACTACAGCCCCGTCGATGTGAATGGGGGTGTGTTTGGCCCTCCTTTTCCTGTAGTCCACTATCATCTCCTTTGTCTTGCTCACGTTGAGGGAGAGGTTGTTGTCCTGGCACCACACTGTCAGGTCTCTGACCTCCTCCCTATATGCTGTCTCATCATTGTCTGTGATCAGGCCTACCACCGTTGTCAGCAAACTTAATGATGGTGTTGAAGTCGTGCTTGGCCACGCAGTCGTGGGTGAACAGGGAGTACAGGAGGGGACTGAGCACACACCCCTGAGGGGCCCACGTGTTGAGGATCTTCGTGGCAGATGTGTTGTTGCCTACCCTTACCACCTGGGGATGGCCCGTCAGGAAGTCCAGGATCCAGTTGCAGAGGGAGGTGTTTAGTCCCACGTTCCTTAGCTTAGTGATGAGCTTTGTGGGCACTATGGAGTTGAACACTGAGCTGTAGTCAAATGAACAGCATTCTCACATAGGTGCTCCTTTTTTCCAGGTGTGAAAGGGCAGTGTGGAGTGCGACTGAGATTTGTGCCTCTAATTGAAGCCTGTGACATTTGTGATATTGTGCTCATATGTGATTTTATGTGATTTTCAATTGGTTCTGTATTTTCTTTCTTTCCTTTTGTTTCCATCGAACGGTTGTTGAAAGTTAGCGTAAGCTAGGAGCGGTTGTTGAAAGTTAGCGTAAGCTAGGAACGGTTGTTGAAAGTTAGCGTAAAATAGGAACGGTTGTTGAAAGTTAGCGTAAGCTAGGAACGGTTGTTGAAAGTTAGCGTAAACTAGGAACGGTTGTTGAAAGTTAGCGTAAGCTAGGAACGGTTGTTGAAAGTTAGCGTAAGCTAGGAACGGTTGTTGAAAGTTAGCGTAAGCTAGGAACGGTTGTTGGAAGTTAGCGTAAGCTAGGAACGGTTGTTGAAAGTTAGCGTAAGCTAGGAACGGTTGTTGAAAGTTAGCGTAAGCTAGGAACGGTTGTTGAAAGTTAGCGTAAGCTAGACACACTATAGTGCAGTGCATTGTTTGTGTGTTTGTGCTTGAACATATCCAAGTAACCAACAAATTCTAATTATTGTGTATTCAATAAATACCTGGATATGCAGTGTTTGTTAAAATCTATAATTTGAATTGTCAAAATGTCCTATAATTTCAAGTAGTTGTGGTAAAGTATTAATTCCTGCAAAAAGCAATGAACTGTACATTTTGACAGTGTATAGTTTTTGCGTTACAACACAAGGGAGTAAAGGGAGTCCAATTTTTATCTCAATTGAAGAGAACAAAACCATTGACTCCTACTACATTAAATGTAAAATGTACAGTTAATTTCTTTTTGCAGGAATTAATACTTTAGAGGGGATTGGCCAGTACTGATATCAGTGTAAGTGTCCAATTTAGGGTAAGGACCAATAGATACACACAGCCTTTATGTAGGGACCTTTACACTGAATAAAAACCGTCCGTGACCTTTTATATAGTGACACAAAACACAGAGACAGGTGTTGCCAGCTCTAAACATTGGCAAGAGACCGACTTGAAGCACAGGTCATTGAACCGATACCGGGCTAAAGATCATTCAGATGGTCTCTCTGTTCCTGTGTTGGGTCTTTGCTGACTTTGTTTTAAATCTATACAACAGATCACTATTAATAAATTGAATGACAAAATATTTAACTGAACTGGTGAAACTGAAATTTTTCTGGACAACCACACTGAGCCACGCCTTAATAAAACATTTGTTTGGAAACTGTTGTCTGCCTCTACTTTGTAACCCGCCTGTCCAAACCAAAGTCTAAGAACCTGTGTGTGGCTCGAGTCAGAGCTCTCTATACTCAATGGCATTCACATAGGGTGGTGTAGGAAGCACCCTGTTACAGCCGAAGCAAACACACAGAGCTATTGCCTAATCCCCAGGTTGTTCCTTTTTCCACTTGTCTGCAGTTCTATTCAGTGTTTTATCGAGGGTGTAATAAAGAGGAACATCTCTCAGGATGAGGACAGGCATAGTGACCTTAGCTAAAGTATGATCAGACCATGCTATCATTTAGTCAATGATCTGCAGGGAATGTGCTGTGTAGCCTTGGCAGTTTTACTATTGTGTGTGTTTGCCTAGACACCTAGCTCCTCCCTGGAGGCAGTCCCTTCCTCTACATAAGAAGAGCTCCATAGGCAGGCATCTCAATGGGCAGGAAGTTCTTAGAGAGTTATTGTTGTGTATGAGCACAAGCGGTCTCTCTTTTTAGCCCAGTGTAAGGTGTAATAGCTCAGATCGAGGATGTCTCTTATGGAGGGTCTTCTCCTCCAGGCTCCCAGCACAGTGACACTGGTGGGGGCTGTGCTGTTTCTGCTGGTCCTCTACCTCCTCTCCTCTGGATCCAGCTCTGAGGAACACGGAAAGGAGCCTCCAGGACCCAGGCCGCTGCCCCTAATTGGTAACTTGCTCCAGCTGGATCTCAAGAGGCCCTACCAGACTCTCTGTGAGGTGAGATTTTAATGTCAAAAGCTTGCTTGCTTGAACTATTCAATTTCAAGTACCTCCTTTCAAGGTATTGACTCACAGTACCCAGCTAGCACATTTGGTTTCTTGGAAGTTGTGGGAACGTATGTTTTTGGTTTCATATTGGTTGTGGGAACGAAGCCATACGTTTCCTGACCGGTAAAATGTAACGTTTTTTAAACGTTCAGAGAACAGAAGGGAACATTTTGCGGAAAATATTGGTTATCTTGAGGGTTTTTTAAGAACTTCCTTAAAAGTTGCACTGAATGTTTCAATAAGACATTTAATAACACTGCTAACTTATTTTGTGTTAGCTTTTTTGAATTCCAAGCACAGACAGGACACATGGAATTTCATTTGCATTAATCTTGAAAACACATTTCTTTTTTAATTGTGACACAGCATCAATGAGATTCAAACCTATAATTTTCTGTTCTCTATCTATGGAATTGGTCCACAGCGTCACCAGGATGGAGCTAGCATGCCATGTTTTTTTAATCATACAAATCTGTTAATTTTAGTCTATTCAAACAGACCCCATTTAAAGGAAACAAGCACTCATTAAGATTAGCTGTGGCCGAACAGTAGGTGCAGCCAACACACCCGAACACATTTAACAAGATAGAGGATAGAGAGAGTTTTGTTGATGCTGAGAATGGAATGTATGTTTATAAATAACATTCTTATAACGTTCTCTGAACGTTATTAAAGTTTTCTTGTGGTTTTTATGGAAAGTTTTCTTAATGTTCTCAGAACAATTTGAGAACATGACTTTAAATAGAACAATGAGGAAACCTGTAGGAAACATTATGATGAAGTTCTCAAATTCCCACAGAAGAACGTTGTTTCTTAATATTCTCTGAACTATTTGAGAACATTCTTCGGGATCGGTGTCCAGTAAACGGGACGGTTGAGCTAACGTGTGCTAATATGATTAGCTTGACTGTTGTAAGTAACAGCAAACTTTCCAGGACATAGACATGTCTTATATGGGCAGAAAGCTTACATTATTGTAAATCTAACTGCACTGTCCAATTTACAGTAGCTATTACAGTGAAAAAATACCATGCTATTGTTTGAGGAGAGTGCACAACAACAAAAAACATATCACGGCAACTGGTTTGATACATTCACCTCTGAAGGTAAATAATATACTTACATTCAGTAATCTTGCTCTGATTTGTCATCCTAAGTGTCCCAGAGATAAAAGGTAGCATAGTTTTGTTTGATAAAATCAATTTTTATATTCAAATGTATGGACTGGCTCCACACCCACCCCTCCCGGCCATCTAGATGTATGAAAGTTAGTGTATAAGCTAATGATCCATCATGTATGACATTCCTGGGAGTGTGTAAACTTACATTTTGTATTACCATATCATTTTTGTATGTTCTCTATAGTTATGTACTTAAAAATGTATCAATTGACCAATTTGGCACATTTGGGCAGACTTGATACAAAATAGTCCAGTATTGCAATGCTTCACTGGATCAATCTGAAGCTTTGCGCGCACACTGCTGCCATCTAGTGGCCAAAATTTAAATAGCGCCTAAACTGCAATATTATATTGTGGCCTTTCTTTTGCATTTCAAAGATGACGGAACAAAATAAAACACATGCTTTTTTGTTTGTATTATCTTTTACCAGATCTAATGTGTTATATTCTCCTACATTAATTTCACATTTCCACAAACTTCAAAGTGTTTCCTTTCAAATGGTATCAAGAATATGCATATCCTTGCTTCAGGTCCTGAGCTACAGGCAGTTAGATTTGGGTATGTCATTTTAGACGGAAATTGAAAAAAAGGGTCAGATCCTTAAGAGGTTAAACCAGTTTGAGAACGTTCCTGAACATTACCAACATTTTAATTAAATGTCACCATGTTTGAACTCTTAGGAAACATTCTGTTAAAGTAATGAAATACCAATAAAATAACGTATTTTTTGTCAAGTTCCTTAAATGAAGTGACAATGTTCGAAAGCCAAGCAGCTATACTGCACCATTCCCAGAAAGATGTGGGAAGGTTGTTTGCAGAATAACCATATGACAACCACGCTCTCACCAAGCTCTAAGAAACATGGTTCTCAGAACGTTATGTGCTAGCTGGGTATTTACATTATCAGTCATTAATTTCTGGAAGGTAACACAAAATACTTGTCTGTCAAACATTGACCTCAGAAGTTCATACTCTCACATTTTACGAGGCATTTGGCTTTGAAAGGAAAGGATCTTATCTGTCTAAACCTGGCCTTTCGGCTTATTTCATGTTTTACAGCTGTCCAAGAAATATGGCTCGGTGTTCACAGTTCACGTTGGACCCAGAAAAGTGGTCGTTCTTGTAGGATACAAGACAGTCAAGCAAGCACTGGTCAACCATGCAGAGGAGTTTGGGGACAGGGGCATCAATCACATGTTTAATGAAATAAACAAAGGACACGGTAATGTCAGATAACTTAACTGATTCTCAGGCCTACTACATTGCAAACCTTGACAATGGACAGTTAAGTAGGCATGCTTGGTGCCAGTGGTGGAAAAAGTACCCAACTGTCATACTTGAGTAAACGTAACGATACCTAGAGAAAATGTCACCCAGTAAAATTCTACCTGAGTAAAAGTCTAAAAGTATTTGGTTTAAAATAAAATATACTTAAGTATCAAAAGTAAATGTAATTGCTAAAATGTACTTAAGTATCAAAAGTAAAAGTAAAAGTATGCACACATGACTGTAAGTCACTTTGGATAAAAGCTTTGGATAAAATCTGCTAAATGGCATATTATATTATTATTTCAAATTCCTTATATTAAGCAAACCAGACACCACCATTTTCTTGTTTTAAAAATTTACGGATAGCCTGGGGCACACTCAGACATCATTTACAAACGAAGCATGTGTGTTTAGTGAGTCCGCCAGATCAGAGGCAGCAGGGGTGACCAGGGATGTTCGGTTGATAAGTGGGTGAATTTGACTATTTTCCTGTCCTAATATGCATTCAAAATGTAACGAGTACCTTTGGGTGTCAAGGAAAATGTATGGGGTAAAAAGTATAATATTTTCTTAAGGAATGTAGTGAAGTAAAAGTAAGTCGTCAAAAATATCAATAGTAAAGTAAAGTACAGATACCCCAAAATACTACTTAAGTAGTACTTTAAAGTATTTTTACTTAAGTACTTTACACCACTGCTTGGTGCCATACTGTAAAAACCAACAACAATATATACGATGCTCTTCTGTGTTCTAACAACCCCAAATATCTGATATAAATATGAAGAAAAAATCTGATTTTGTATGAAACCTGCTACTTCCATTAATCTGTGCTCTTAAAATAGATTTGTATTCCTTTAAGAATGTCACTCAACTACTACATCAGAACAATTTTGTTCTACTGTACTTTTTTATAGGTATTGTATTTGCCAATGGAGATTCATGGAAAGAGATGAGACGCTTTGCCCTGACAAACCTTAGGGACTTCGGAATGGGCAAGAAAGCGAGCGAGGAGAAGATCATTGAAGAAATTCGCTACCTGACTGAAGTGTTTGAAGAGCACAAGGGTAAAAGTTTGATGTTCTTATATCAATAACACAATCAAAATAAGTCTTCATCTTGTCTCAGTTTTTCTCATTTCAAGTCTGTTGTTGCTCTTTGTCACAGGTAAAGCATTTGATACAACCCAGCCAATTAATTACGCCGTCTCCAACATCATCTGCAGCATTGTGTACGGCAGCAGGTTTGAATACTCTGATCCCCGGTTCCGACGCTCGGTGGATCAAGCCAATGAGGCCATCCAACTTGGAGGATCTGTTTCAATACAGGTACGATACGGTGCTTATCATGTTTACTTTGAGAACAATGACAGACTGGTCACACTAGACTAAATTAGTTAAGTATAATATATACAGAGTTCATTCTTGCGTTGCTTTTTATTTAAAGTTGTACAACATGTTCCCATGGTTGGGCCCATTGCTGAAGTCCAGGACCCGTATCATTAAAAATAATACCAACAACAAAGAGGAGATGATGGAGCTGGTGAGGGGGCTGAAGGAGACTCTCAACCCTCAGATGTGTAGAGGCTTTGTGGACTCGTTCCTTGTCCGAAAGCAGACCCTGGAGGTATAAAGAGTTATTACAGTTATAAACATGTCATTTCTTGGAGTGAATAACTAGGGGGTCCGGGGAGATGATTTAGAAATACCTGTTCTTGTTTACTGAAACATGACCTGTGTTTGTTTGTTTATGTATTAAAAGGAATCAGGCAACATGAACTCTCATTACCACAATGAGAATCTCATACAGACAGTGGCCAACCTGTTTGCTGCTGGTACCGACACCACCGGGACAACCCTGCGCTGGGGTCTGCTTCTCATGGCCAAGTACCCCCATATACAGGGTAAGGACTGATACTCACACACTCACCTGACAAACACGTTGTACAGTGAATTCGGAAAGTATTCAGACCCTTTCTTTTTTGTTAAGTTACAGCCTTATTCTAAAAATGATTAAATTGTTTTTTTCCTTATCAATTTTCACACAATAACCCAAAATGACAAAGCAAAACCAGGTTTTTAGAAATGTTTGCAAATGTATTAATAATAAATAAATAAAATATCACAGACCCTATACTCCATACTTTGTTGAAGCACCTTTGGCAGCGGTTACAGCCTTGAGTCTTCTTGGGTATGACGCTACAAGCTTTGTACACCTGTATTTGGGGAGTTTCTCCCGTTCTTCTCTGGAGATCCTCTCAAGCTCTCAAGCTCTGTGAGGTTGGATGGGGAGCATCACTGTACAGCTATTTTCAGGTTTCTTCAGAGATATTCGATCGGGTTCAAGTCCGGGTTCTGGCTGGGCAACTTCCTGTTGGAAGGTGAACCTTTGCCCCAGTCTGAGGTCTTGAGCACTCTGGAGCAAATTTTCATCAAGGATCTGTCTGTACTTTGCTCCGTTCAGCTTTACCTCGATCCTGACTAGTCTCCCAGTCCCTGCCGCTGAAAAACATCCCCACAGCATGGTGCTGCCACCACCATGCTACACCGTAGGGATGGTATTGGCCAGGTGATGAGCTGTTTTCCTCCAGATGTGACGCTTGGCATTCAGACCAAAGGTTTCTTGGTTTCATCAGAACAGAGAGTCTTGTTTTTCATGGTCTGAGAGTCCTTTAGGTGCCTTTTGGCAAACTCCAAGTGGGCTGTCATGTGCGTTTTACTGAGGATTGGCCTCTGTCTGGCCACTCTACCATAAAGCCCTTGTTGGAGGAGTGCTGCAGAGATGGTTGTCCTTCTGGAATATTATCCCATCTCCACAGAGGAACTCTGGAGCTCTGTCAGAGTGACCATCGGGTTGTTGGGCACCTCCCTAAACAAGGATCTTCTCCCCCGATTGTTCAGTTTGGCCGGGCGGCCAGCTCTAGGAAGAGTCTTGGTGGTTCCAAACTTCTTCCATTTAACCTCATGGCTTGGTTTTTGCTCTGACATGCACTGTCAACTGTGGGACCTTATATACACAGGTGTGTGCCTTTCCAAATCATGTCCAATCAATTGAATGTACCACAGGTGGACTCCAATCAAGTTGTAGAAACATCTAAAAAATGATCAATGGAAACACGATGCACCTGTGCTCAATTCTGAGGCTCATTGCAAAGGTTTTACTTGCTGTAAACGTTGGCAAATTTCCCACTCGAATCACAGGTCTTTGAATTGAATTAACAGATACATGCTTGTCCCTCCCTCAGCCTGAAGATCATTCAGATTTGATAGTATCTTTGTCCCTCCCTCAACTAAAGATCAATCAGATTTTATAGTATGTTTGTCCCTCCCTCTTTCTTTGTTTTCCAGACCGGGTCCAAGAGGAGATAAGCAGGGTCATAGGAAGTCGTCAGGCCTTGGTAGAGGACAGGAAGAACCTGCCCTACACTGATGCAGTGATCCATGAGACCCAGAGACTGGCCAACATTGTACCCATGGCCATCCCTCACACCACCACCCGAGACATCACCTTCCAGGGATACTTCATCAAAAAGGGGACTGAAGTGTTTCCTCTGCTGACGTCTGTCCTGCAAGATGAGAGCGAATGGGAGAGCCCTCACACCTTTAACCCCGCCCACTTTCTGGACGAGGAAGGTCGATTCGTCAAGAAGGATGCCTTCATGCCCTTCTCTGCAGGTGAGACCCACTGTTTTTTAATACTATCATTCAGCAATTAATTACATCTGATATCCTTCTATGGTGCTCAGTTAACTACATCTGATATCCTTCTATGGTGCTCAATTAACTAAATCTGATATCCTTCTATGGTGCTCAATTAACTAAATCTGATATCCTTCTATGGTGCTCAACTAACTAAATCTGATATCCTTCTATGGTGCTCAATTAACCAAATCTGATATCCTTCTACGGTGCTCAATTAACTAATTCTGATATCCTTCTATGGTGCTCAACTAACTAAATCTGATATCCTCATTGCTTTGACTCAAAGAGAGTTGAGGGGATGGAAATGATGTGGTACCAACGTGGAATAGACATTAAATTGACGTCTGTGCCCAGTGGGAATATTGATATTTGTCAACTATAGGAACCTATAGTTATCTATGTTATTATATAGTTACAGATCTATTGTCCTCATGTTGCTTCCTCATATTCCTCTTCCAGGTCGTAGGGTGTGTCTAGGAGAGGGTCTGGCCAGGATGGAGCTCTTCCTTTTCTTCACCTCCCTCCTGCAGAGATTTTGTTTCTCTCCTCCTCCCGGGGTAACAGAGGATGATCTGGACCTCACACCATCCCTGGGGTTCACCCTCACTCCTTCACCACACCAGTTGTGTGCTGTGAGCCGTGTCTGAGATGAGAGTCTGGTCCCAATGTATATTACACACTAGACTCCCAACTTTATGAATATGCTGAACAACTATTTTGTCGCTGAACATGGACATGAATGATATGAATATATATATATATAACTGGCTACAGGGATCGGAGGTTTAAAGTTGATTGGACCAAAATGAACTGAAGCAGCTTTTGATCACCATTCAGAGTGGCCTTGCAGTCCTAGATGCTGACATCCGTATGATGTCTGAGGGGCATTTGTGTAAAACCAATTTTGATCTAGAAACATGACACTCAAATGACCTTTTAGGGATGCCCTAGGTGGGGTCCTATGTAAAATGTCAATGTCCGCAGGAAGTGGACGTTATGATTGAGAGAGCAAACTTGGATGTTAGGATCCTATTCTTATACTGCAAGTGCCCTTACCCCCACTGAGCTCCATAGAAGTGATCTCCCTACCCCCTACTCCTGGGATAATATTCTTGGTTTGTAATTCAAGAATACAGTCCGAGGATCAGTTTCTTGAATTCAAGAATATAATTACATTTACATTAACATCATTCAGCAGACGCTCAAATCCAGAGCGACCTCAGGATACATTTCTTGAATCCAATGATGTAATCCCCCCCCCGCCCCCCCCTAAAAAAATGGGGATCCAAAAATATAATCCCTGAATTGGGTTTGATGAAAGGCACATTGGAATGCAGCAGTTTGTCAGTGGAAGGCCTTATGTCTTGAACGTTGGGATCCCCAAATAACAGCCACATTTGTAATCTAAAAGTCCCAAAAATATGGCCTAAAATGGTGATCTAAATGCACAAGAAGTGTAAACGTCTTACCAACATCCAAGAGGATCATCCAAGGTCCAAGATGTTTGCCTCAAGTCTAGTGCCCTCTATACTGCTAGTTGTACTGTCAATAGATTGCACTTTTTTACAGGACAACTTTATGACTTATAGTGCAGTTTTTTCACCGGTCCCTCTCACCAAAGAGACTCAGACATTTCCAGTTTATTTTTTGACCAATCAGGGGGAAATTATGGAAATTGGTAATATTCTTTGACTTTTTCATGCTGGTATTAATTTATTGAATGAAAAATACTAAGAGCTAGTCACTCTGGCACTTTTTGAAAGCTTTTCTAATGATATGAAGATATGAAAATAGATAGCTATGTAGGTATGTGGATGTATATGCAGATGATTGTATCATTGGTGTCACTTGTCACTTTAATCAGGGACGGGCTTGTATTGGTGGCTGCGGTGAGGTGGGTGAAACAAAGTCAATCACATCCAAACATGGGAAACCAGGTGTTTGGTTCCGTTCCAGTTGTCCCATTCCGGTCATCACTTTGAGCCATCCTACACTCATCATTCTCACGTGAGATATATGTTAACCAGTTAAGATACTTACACACCAGTACCCCCATCCTTCCCTTTCCCCTTATTCAAGGATAACTGTATTATATTATCATTAACAATAAAATATATACATATATAATAACTGTATGTTTTTTTAATGATCCTAATCTATAGTCGATTGCTGTATATTTAGCTTGAGGGAAAGAAATCCAATAAAAATATCAAATAAATAAATGAAAATCTTTCTTTATTTAAAATGTTCTTAGAAAAAAGGGTTCCAAATGGGGTTCTTCGGCTGTCCCCACAGGAGAACCTTTTTGGGTTCCATGTAGAACCCTGTGTGGAAAGGGTTTTACATGGAACCCAAAAGGGGAGTTCTACCGGGAACCAAAAAGGGTTCTTCAAAGGGTTCTCCTATGGGGACAGCCGAAGAACCCTTTTATTGTTCCTGATAGCAACTTAGTACACAATAGCGTGTACTATTCAAAAATGTCAAACAATTGTGTTTTATTAAATTCTGTGGCGTCTCCAAGGATCTTATTTTTGATACAGAGTTTATCAGTACCCTCCTTCACCTGTTCCTTCTCCCACTGACTGTACTGTTGATAGTTTTTCATGTAATCTTGATATGTTTCACTAGATCTGTTCTATCCCAACGGAATAATAATAACGTTTCACTGGTTCATTCATACTGAATTCACGCTGTTGCAGTAGCTAGTTTACATCAAATTCAATTTGATCCAAACTAAATCTCCCTTTAAATTGGATTCATTTTTCATAAAGTATATATTTTTTTCATCTGTCTATTTTTCAATAGAAGTTCATGCCATTCTAGAGGTTATGTTGGAAGACAATATTGGGTATGGAAGATGAACCTCAGGGCTATGTCAGAGGGAGCTCTTTAATGGAAAAATAATCATACCTTTTCATTTACAAGCATATACATATGAAATATTTAAATTCCCTTTATGTTCCCTTTATGTTTTTACAACAACCATTCATGAGCAATCTTATTCTTGAGCGAGCATTAACAATGGAACAAAGCCTTAGGGTGTGAACATCAGAACAGATGAGATCACTATCTGAATGAACTTATATTGAACTCAATACACTGGAACTGAATGCAAGTACAGAAATGATATAGGTTCTGGAAGAAAATAAATATATTACACTTACACTACCGGTCAAATGTTTTAGAATATGGTGACAACGATGTGGGCTGTGTGTAGCGGTTATGATATGGTTCAGCTTGGTAAGGTTTATTCACCTGGTCTAATACAGCTGATGTGTTGTGCATTGAAGTCCACAAGAGAAGGGAAAAGGTGAGAGGAGGGGAGCATGTACACTACCAGTCAAAAGTTTGGACACACCTAATCATTCAAGGGTTTTAATTTATTTTGACTATTTTCTACATTGTAGAATAATACTGATGACATCCAAACTATGAAATAACACATATGGAATCATGTAGTAACCAAAAAAGTGTTAAACAAATCAAAATATATTTTATATTTGAGATTCTTCAAATAGCCACCCTTTGCCTTGATGACAGCTTTGCACACTCTTGGCATTCTCTAAACCAGCTTCATTAGGTAGTCACCTGGAATGCATTTCAATTAACAGGTGTGCCTTGTTAAAAGTTAATTTGTGGAATTTCTTTCCTTCTTAATGCGTTTAAGCAAATCAGTTGTGTTGTGACAAGGTAGGGGGGGTATACGGAAGATAGCCCTATTTGGTAAAAGACCAAGTCCATATTATGGCAAGAACATCTCAAATAAGCAAAGAGAAATGACAGTCCATCATTACTTTAAGACATGAAGGTCAGTCAACACAGAACATTTCAAGAACTTTGAAAGCTTCTTCAAGTGCAGTCACAAAAACCATCAAGCGCTATGATGAAACTGGCTCTCATGAGGACCGCCACAGGAATGGAAGACCCAGAGTTACCTCTGCTGCAGAGGATAAGTTCATTAGAGTTACCAGCCTCAGAAATTGCAGCCCAAATAAATGCTTCACAGAGTTCAAGTAAATGACACATCTCAACATCAACTGTTCAGAGGAGACTGTGTGAATCAGGCATTCATGGTCGAATTGCTGCAAAGAATCCACTACTAAAGGACACCAATAATAAGAAGAGACTTGCTTGGGCCAAGAAACACGAGCAATGGATATTAGACCGGTGGAAATTTGTCCTTTGGTCTGGAGTCCAAATTGGAGATTTTTGGTTCCAACCGCCATGTCTTTGTGAGACGCGGTGTGGGTGAACGGATGATCTCTGCATGTGTATTTCCACCATAAAGCATGGAGGAGGGGGTGTTATAGTGTGGGGATGCTTTGCTGGTGACACTGTCTGTGATTTATTTAGAATTCAAGGCACACTTAACCAGCATGGCTACCACAGCATTCTAAGGCGATACGCCATCCCTTCTTGTTTGGGCTTAGTGGGGACTATCATTTGTTTTTCAACAGGACAATGACTCAACACACCTCCAGGCTGTGTAAGGGCTATTTTACCAAGAAGGAGAGTGATGGAGTGCTGCATCAGATGACCTGGCCTCCACAATCCCCCGACCTCAACCAAATTGAGATGGCTTGGGATGAGTTAGACCGCAGAGTGAATGAAAAGAAGCCAACAAGTGCTCAGCATATGTGGGAACTCTTTCAAGACTGTTGGAAAAGCCTTCCAGGTGAAGCTGGTTGAGAGAATGCCAAGAGTGTGCAAAGCTGTCATCAAGGTAAAATATATTTTGATTTGTTTAACACTTTTTTGGTTACTACATGATTCCATATATGTTATACACCTCACACACATGGTTATGGGCTTAAAAAAAGAAGACACCTGTACCATGTCAGATATAGAGTTGAAATGTATTCAATTTTGAGTTTCAATCCCAATATTACACTTTATATACATCACAGAAGACTGAAATATAACAAAACCGTTTGACATAGAAACTCCGGATTTTCTGCTAAAATAAATAAATCATGTCTATTAATTATGAAATTATGAAAGATATTAATAATATTCCACCCATGAGGCCACTAGAGGGCGCTTTGGTCATTTGACTGCAGGAAAGGGCTACATTGTGCAGACAGAGGTATAGAGGTGCAGTATAATCAGTCGATCCAGCTGTAGTCCAGATCTGGGCATGTGCATATTACAGACCATACACAAGAGACATTGGATCTTTATGCAACAATAATGTGCTGGGTGTGATAAGCAATTGTTCAAAATGATTGAGCCTTTCAAATTGACAATTCTGACTACATTTTAATGATTTGGCACAATTTTACTCACGAAAAGCAGAAGAAGCCAAACTCTTGACAAAAGCACTTGTCCCAGCCTCTTTGGAAGGACGTTCCCAGCTTGTCACAGCCTCTTTGGAAGGACGCTCCTAGCTTGTCCCACCCTCTTTGGAAGGACGCGCCCAGCTTGTCACAGCCTCTTTGGAAGGACGCTCCTAGCTTGTCCCAGCCTCTTTGGAAGGACGTTCCCAGCTTGTCCCAGCCTCTTTGGAAGGACGCTCCTAGCTTGTCCCAGCCTCTTTGGAAGGACGCTCCTAGCTTGTCCCAGCCTCTTTGGAAGGACGCTCCCAGCTTGTCACAGCCTCTTTGGAAGGACGCTCCTAGCTTGTCACAGCCTCTTTGGAAGGACTCTCCTAGCTTGTCCCAGCCTCTTTGGAAGGACGCTCCTAGCTTGTCCCAGCCTCTTTGGAAGGACGCTCCCAGCTTGTCCCAGCCTCTTTGGAAGGACGCTCCAAGCTTGTCCCAGCCTCTTTGGAAGGACGCTCCAAGCTTGTCACAGCCTCTTTGGAAGGACGTTCCCAGCTTGTCAGAGCCTCTTTGGAAGGACTCTCCTAGCTTGTCACAGCCTCTTTGGAAGGACCTGGATTTTCTAATATTTTAATGTTTCCCTTGGAAAAGTCTTCAACTAACTCTTCACACCAAGACAGATGGGAAGGTGCCTGTGTAGAGAAATAGGGAACACATCCACCTGCAGCCACTGTAATGCCTTAGTGACTGACAACCCAGCATCTCTACAGTCTGTATTTATAGGATACGTACGTACACTACTTCCCACCTGTGAACTCTACAGAAAATGGGCTGAGGCAGGAAGTTAAAAAATGAAGGGATTCCATCAGACTGTTTGTTTTCTCTTTTCGTTCCAGCCACTGTGGTGCCCTTCTTCCACTCTGCCTCCACCTTTTGTTTCAAGCTATTTGGGTTTGGCTGGATAACCAAGCATCCCTGTAAATATTAAGATTGGTGTCTACAAGTCTCCTCTCCTCTGCTCTGCTCTGTGTGGGTGAAGGTCTACATGTACTGCATTAGGCGTTCAAATGTCACTCATCTGGGTTTCCTGTGGCTGTCCTCCTCATGGCATACTATGGTTCAACACAGAGACTATTTCCATGATGGGAATTCTCTCTGTTTTTCTCTCTGTATTTCTCTCTGTCTTTCTCTCTGTCTTTCTCTCTGTTTTCTCTCTTTCTTGCACGCACATGCACACACACACATGCATGTACACACACATGCACGCACAAATCACACACATAGACAAACACACACATCACACACATTACAGAGGCAGCCTGCGTAGGTCTTTCTGGATGAGAATGTCTCGAGTGATTATGTTTAATTACAGAGAAGCTGTCTGGGAGTGAAGCCAAGACTTCGTTAAGGAGAAACTGGGTTATGCTGTTGAGGGAAACTAAACAATGGTCATGGATTCTGAGGGTGTTTAGTCACATTTAAGAAATGGGAGAGTGGGTTTGAATTGAACTACATTAGTTACCTCACCTGTCTGAAACAGTTTAACTGTCAGGAAGCCATAGAGCTGAGTTGAACTTATTACAGTAATTGTAAGGGCTTGCATACAGTACATTAGTACAGGGGCAGGCAACCCTGTTCCTGGAGTGCCGCAGGTATTGCATGATTTTGTTCCAACTAGGCACCACACCTGACCAACTGAGCTAATTGATCAGTTCAGAAATTGCCTAAATTCAACACACCTGGTCTCCCAGGTGGGTTAAATCAAACACATGAAGCGCCTACGGTGCTCCAGGACCATGGTTGCCTACCCCTGTATTAGTGGATCAATACTATATATAGGCTACTGTAAACACAGCATGATTTCTAAGGGAACGTTTGGTATTTCTCAGTGTATACAGTATGGCCTGAGACTACAATAAAAATATACTGCAGACTGAGAGCTCCATATTGAGGGAGGAGAATTGTGGGTGACCTTTCATCGCTATAGGCTTAAACAGGGGGGGGTGGATCAGCTTAATATTGCAGATAGATTGTAACTTCTATCAATGTAATTGTCTGCATCACTTCCAATCCCCCATGTTTTTTATATATATACTCCCCTTTATTACTTTTCAACCCCGCCATCCTTTCCCTACTTGGAGTAAATTAGTGAACAACAATGCCCAGGCCTCTTCTTCCGGCCTATACTTACTATCTACCCCTTATGGACACAGTCAATTTTACAATAATTCTATTATATATATATATTATTTTTCTCCGAGCATTTTCATGATGTCTATCCGGTTTGCTTCTATATGCCATATCTTTCTAACTGTGCTCTTTCCCAAAAGCTCCCAACATACAACCTATATACTTATTATGGACACAGTATGCTTACATTATTAGCTATCTTTGTTATTATTTGTTGTTATTTGTTATTAGTCCCATCCTTCAACTCCATTCAATACCTCCCATCTATCTCTTAACACCATCCATATAGGATTTCTATTTGCCATATATACTTCAACCATACTGTGATGTTTTACAAAAGTTCTGAACCTTTCTATTCTCATTGTGAATTAAAAATAAACATTTTTGCTAAAAGTATTATTATATTATTGATCGATTGACTGGTAAAAGGTTGGTTGGTTGGTTGGTTGGTTGGCTGGCTGACTGGCTTTCTTTCTTTCGTTCGTTCGTTCGTTCGTTCTTTCTTTCTTTCTTTCTTTCTTTCTTTCTTTCTTTCTTTCTTTCTTTCTTTCTTTCTTTCTTTCTTTCTTTCTTTCTTTCTTTCTTTCTTTCTTTCTTTCTTTCTTTCTTTCTTTCTTTCTTTCTTTCTTTCTTTCTTCCACCAGGCTGCCTGGCCAGTCAACAGAGCTTGCTCTGAGAGAAAGGAAAACAAACGGTCCCATAGTCTAATGGATTGGAACATGTGGTGGTCCTCTGGCATGCCTCACCTCTCAACCCAGACACCCCTCACCCCAGACCAACCCACCCCTCATGCCAGACCAACCCACCCCACCCCTCACCCTAGACCAACCCACCGCTCACCCTAGACCAACCCACCTCTCACCCCAGACCAACCCACCTCTCACCCCAGACCAACCTACCTCTCTCCCCAGACCAACCCACCTCTCACCACCAGACACCCCTCACCCCAGACCAACCCACCTCTCACCTCAGACCAACCACCCCTCAACCCAGGGCAACCCACACCACAACCGCTAAGACAACTGCTGTGGTCACATCAACATCAGGCTGGTGGTTTATGTCGTCAGATTATGCTGGAATGTGAGGCAAACATAGTGTTGTTTTGCCCATGGATGTAACTACAATTCCTCTGCTTCCATCTTTTTGTAATTTACGCTTTAGTTATGATACTCTACCTGTTTATCGTTCTAATGGAATGTCAATCTGGTCTAAACCTGCATTCACTTAAAACATAGCTCTTCTTGTGTGTAATTGCCAATATTGATGGGAGGAGGGCTGTGGGGACTTATCCTGTTTCTCTCTGACAGAAGGCCTACTGCGGTAGGTAAGTGAGAGAAACAACCACACAGTGAAGCCCAAACTGATGAGGGACTGTTATGACAGAGTGAGCATTTATGAGGCTTTCTTCTTAATGTCACCCTTCTCCATGGCCTTGACTTCCTCCTTGGTGACTCACTTCTTGTTGGATTGGCACAGTCTGCTCTATACACTGTCCCTGTCCAACATTGTCCATGTCCAACATTGTCCCTGTCCAATACTGTCCCTGTCCAATACAAGGTGCACCTTGGGCTGGGAACAATAAAAGGCAATAAAAGGCCACTCTAAAATGTGCAGTTTTGTCACACAACACAACGCCACAGAAGTTTTGATGGAGAATGCAATAGGCATGCTGACTGCAGGACTGTCCACCAGAGCTGTTGTCAGATCATTTTATGTTAATTTCTCTACCATAAGCCACCTCCAACATTGTTTTAGAGAATTTGGCTGTACGTCCAACCGGCCTCACAACCGCAGACCACGTGTAACCACGCCAGCGCAGGACCTCCACATCCGGCTTCTTCACCTGCGGGATCGTCTGAGACCAGCCACCCGGACAGCTGATGAAACTGTGGGTTTGCACAATCGAAGAACTTCTGCACAAACTGTCAGAAACAGTCTCAGGGAAGCTCATCTGCGTGCTCTGCAGTTTCAACTGTACCGGAAAGATGGCAGACAGAGTGAATGGCATCGTGTGGGCGAGCGGTTTGCTGATGTCAACATTGTGAACAGAGTGCCCCATAGTGGTGGTGGGGTTATGGTATGGGCAGGCATAAGCTACGGACAACGAACACAATTGCATTTTATTAATGGCAATTTGAATGCATAGAGATACCGTGACGAGATCCTGAGGCCCATTGTCGTGCCATTCATCCACTGCCATCACCTCATGTTTCAGCATGATAATGCACGTCCCCATGTCACAAGTATCTGTACACAATTCCTGGAAGCTGAAAATGTCCCCGTTTTTCCATGGCCTGCATACTCACCAGACATGTTACCCATGGAGCATGTTTGGGATGCTCTGGATCGATGTGTATGACAGCGTGTTCCAGTCCCACCAATGTCCAGCAACTTCGCACAGCCATTCAAGAGGAGTGGGACAACATTCCACAGGCCACAAATAACAGCTTGATCAACTCTATGCAAAGGAGATGTGTTGCGCTGCATGAGGCAAATGGTGGTCACACCAAATACTGACTGGTTTTCTGATCCACGCCCCTATTTTTTTTTTTAAGGTATCTGTGACCAACAGATGCATATCTGTCCCAGTCATGTGAAATCCATAGATTTGGGCCTATTAATTTATTTCAATTGACTGATTTCCTTATATGAACTGTAACTCAGTAAAATCGTTGAAGTTGTTGCATGTTGCGTTCATATTTTTGTTCAGAGTACATCCCGTCATGCTTAGGGTCATGTATTAAAATGCCCAGTTGCCCATTATTTTGGCTACCATGGCTAGAAGAAGATATCTCAGTGACTTTGAAAGAGGGGTCTCAAAGGAGCATAAGGGGTTTAAAGGGAGTGTGTGTGTGTGTGTGTGTGTGTGTGTGTGTGTGTGTGTGTGTGTGCGTGTGTGTGTGTGTTCGTGCGTACGTGCGTGTGTGTGCGTGCGTGTATATCTCAGTCACTTATGGGAGATTCTGAAGCGGCGCCTGAGACAGCGTTTTCCACCACCATCAACAAAACACCAGACGAGGAAGAATGGTGTCGAATCCCTCCAATAGAGTTCCAGACACTTAGAACACGTAGAATCTATGCCTGTTCTGGCGGCTCGTGGTGGCAAAACTCCTATTAATACACTTTATGTTGGTGTTTCCTTTATTATGGCGGTTACCTGTATATTCACACATTTGACTCGAACATTTCCTGAGAATCTTCAATAAATGTCGACACAGTGAGAAAATGCTACAAAATGTTGACACGTTTATGTCTTTGGACACACATTAGACAATGGGGAAATGTTACTTGACTAGTTGATACTGTTATTGTTTTGATGTAGTTGTTCAACCAGCACTCTATCAATACATTTTGCCTTCGTGGGATTAAGACATTTTACAAAGTGAGAGACTGAACGATCATCATCACATTTTCAGTGAAAATCTCACAATACATTAATGCTTCATTCCATAACACAGACCAACTAAAATGTCAGCAGAAGATCTCAACAATATTGTATACAATATTATAGTTCAATATACAACAAATCCACAGATTGTCATTAATACATTTTTCGGATGATGGCAACATATTTTGGCAACATTTATGAAGGTAAAAAAAGTACAAACTGATTGAGACCAATATCTAAAATGTCATTCTAATTTTTTGTTGTTGAAATGATATATCTGTAATATACACTCACCGGACAGTTTATTAAGTACACCACCCCGTTCACGAAAACGTATCACTCCTACAGACAGTGAGTCATGTGGCCGTGGCTTGTTATATAAAGCAGGTAGACAGGCATCGAGGCATTCAGTTACTGTTCAATTTAACGTTAGAATGGGCAAAACTAGTGACCTAAGCGACTTTGAGCGTGGTATGATCGTTGGTGCCAGGCGCACTGGATCCAGTATATCAGAAACGGCTGCACTCCTGGGCTTTTCATGCACGACAGTGTCTAGGGTTTACCGAGAATGGTAGCGTAAAACAAAAAACATCTAGTCAGCGGCAGTCCTGTTGGCGAAAACAGCTCGTTGATGTGAGAGGTCGAAGGAGAATGGCAAGAATCGTGCAAGCTAACAGGCGGGCCACAAACAGACAAATAACACCGCAGTACAACAGTGGAACACCCAACTCGTCGATCCTTGTCACGGATAGGCTATTGCAGACAACCACACCGGGTTACACTCATATCAGCTAAAAACAAGAAGAAGCGGCTCCATTTGGCACGTGATCACCAAACTGGACAATTGAGGAGTGGAAAAACGTTGCCAGGAACATGACAGCAAAATCAGTTAACTTGAGTGGCCTGCACAGTCCCCAGACCTCAACCCAATAGACTATCTCTGGGATGAGATGGAATGAATGTATCGCCTACCAATCTGCAGCAAATGCATGATGCCATCGCATCAGCATGGACCAACATCCCTGTGGAACGTTTCTGACACCTTGTAGAATGCCCCAGAGAATTCAGGCCGTTCTGGAGGCAAAGGGGGGTCCGATCCGGTACTAGCTGGGCGTAATTAATAAATGACTGTATGTCCCAGTGTCTCTTTATGTGTGCGTCTGTTGAAGCCCACTGTTCTCTTTGACTCTCTTAGTTGACTGTAATTCAAAGAGGCCTGCCACTGAGTTGAGTGATGGGGCAAAGACAGCACTCAGAGCTCAACCTTACTTTGGAGCCAGAAGAAAAAAAAGAGTTGATGGATATGTAACCCATCTGTATTACAGAGTTCCCCAGGCCTCTAAAGGTACAGTAGTGTGCTCATTTGGTTAAGGTATAACATGTTGTCAAGCCCTCAGAATAACAACACAAATGATAGAGACAGATATTTACAAATATATATATATGTATATACAGTGAGGGAAAAAAGTATTTCATCCCCTGCTGATTTTGTATGTTTGCCCACTGACAAAGACATGATCAGTCTATAATTTTAATGGTAGGTTTATTTGAACAGTGAGAGACAGAAAAACAACAAAAAAATCCAGAAAACGCATGTCAAAAATGTTATAAATTGATTTGCATTTTAATGAGGGAAATAAGTATTTGACCCCTCTGCAAAACATGACTTTGTACTTGGTGGCAAAACTCTTGTTGGCAATCACAGAGGTCAGACGTTTCTTGTAGTTGGCCACCAGATTTGCACATATCTCAGGAGGGATTTTGTCCCACTCCTCTTTGCAGATCTTCTCCAAGTCATTAAGGTTTCGAGGCTGACGTTTGGCAACTCGAACCTTCAGCTCCCTCCATAGATTTTCTATGGAATTAAGGTCTGGAGACTGGCTAGGCCACTCCAGGACCTTAATGTGCTTCTTCTTGAGCCACTCCTTTCTTGCTTTGGCCATGTGTTTTGGGTCATTGTCATGCTGGAATACCCATCCACGACCCATTTTCAATGCCCTGGCTGAGGGAAGGAGGTTCTCACCCAATATTTGACGGTACATAGCCCCGTCCATCGTTCCTTTGATGCGGTGAAGTTGTCCTGTCCCCTTAGCAGAAAAACACCCCCAAAGCATAATGTTTCCACCTCCATGTTTGACGGTGGGGATGGTGTTCTTGGGGTCATAGGCAGCATTCCTCCTCCTCCAAACATGGCGAGTTGAGTTGATGCCAAAGAGCTTGATTTTGGTCTCATCTGACCACAACACTTTCACCCAGTTCTCCTCTGAATCATTCAGATGTTCATTGGCAAACTTCAGACGGGCCTGTATATGTGCTTTCTTGAGCAGGGGGACCTTGCGGGCGCTGCAGGATTTCAGTCCTTCACGGCGTAGTGTGTTACCAATTGTTTTCTTGGTGACTATGGTCCCAGCTGCCTTGAGATCATTGACAAGATCCTCCCGTGTAGTTCTGGGCTGATTCCTCACCGTTTACATTTACATTTTAGTCATTTAGCAGACGCTCTTATCCAGAGCGACTTACAGTTAGTGCATTTTTTATACTGGCCCCCCGTGGGAATCGAACCCACAACCCTGGCGTTGCAAACGCCATGCTCTATCAACTGAGCTACATCCCTGCCAGCCATTCCCTCCCCTACCCTGGACGACGCTGGGCCAATTGTGCGCCGCCCATGAGTCTCCCGGTCGCAGCCGGCTGCGACAGAGCCTGGATTCTAACCAGGATCTCTAGTGGCACAGTTAGCACTGCGATGCAGTGCATTAGACCACTGCGCCACTCAGGAGTATGATGATCGTTCTTATGATCATTGCAACTCCACGAGGTGAGATCTTGCATGGAGCCCCAGGCCGAGGGAGATTGACAGTTCTTTTGTGTTTCTTCCATTTGCGAATAATCGCACCAACTGTTGTCACCTTCTCACCAAGCTGCTTGGCGATGGTCTTGTAGCCCATTCCAGCCTTGTGTAGGTAGGTCTACAATCTTGTCCCTGACATCCCTGGAGAGCTCTTTGGTCTTGGCCATGGTGGAGAGTTTGGAATCTGATTGATTGATTGCTTCTGTGGACAGGTGTCTTTTATACAGGTAACAAGCTGAGATTAGGAGCACTCCCTTTAAGAGTGCGCTCCTAATCTCAGCTCGTTACCTGTATAAAAGACACCTGGGAGCCAGAAATCTTTCTGATTGAGAGGGAGTCAAATATTTATTTCCCTAATTAAAATGCAAATCAATTTATAACATTTTTGACATGCGTTTTTCTGGATTTTTTTGTTGTTATTCTGTCTCTCACTGTTCAAGTAAACCTACCATTAAAATTATAGACTGATCATTTCTTTGTCAGTGGGCAAACGTACAAAATCAGCAGGGGATCAAATACTTTTTTCCCTCACTGTATGTCCGGATGTTGTGAAATAATCAGAATTCATGTAACCATAATAGTAACTTGTCCAAAAAAAGTGGTCTCTTGGCATAACTTACCCCGGGTATAGGGTAAATAGAGCATGGGTATCGGGTAAATAGAGCATGGGTATAGGGTAAATGGAGCATGGGTATAGGGTAAATAGAGCATGGGTATAGGGTAAATGGAGCATGGGTATAGGGTAAATAGAGCATGGGTATAGGGTAAATAGGGCATGGGTATAGGGTAAATAGAGCATGGGTATAGAGTAAATAGAGTATGGGTATAGGGTAAATAGAGCATGGGTATAGGGTAAATAGAGCATGGGTATAGGATAAATAGAGCATGGGTATAGGGTAAATAGAGCATGGGTATAGGGTAAATAGAGCATGGGTATAGGGTAAATGGAGCATGGGTATAGGGTAAATAGAGCATGGGTATAGGGTAAATGGAGCATGGGTATAGGGTAAATAGAGCATGGGTATAGGGTAAATAGAGCATGGGTATAGGGTAAATGGAGCATGGGTATAGGGTAAATAGAGCATGGGTATAGGGTAAATAGAGCATGGGTATAGGGTAAATAGAGCATGGGTATAGGGTAAATAGAGCATGGGTATAGGGTAAATGGAGCATGGGTATAGGGTAAATGGAGCATGGGTATAGGGTAAATGGAGCATGGGTATAGGGTAAATGGAGCATGGGTATAGGGTAAATGGAGCATGGGTATAGGGTAAATGGAGCATGGGTATAGGGTAAATAGAGCATGGGTATATGGTAAATGGAGCATGGGTATAGGGTAAATAGAGCATGGGTATAGGGTAAATAGGGCATGGGTATAGGGTAAATAGAGCATGGGTATAGGGTAAATAGAGCATGGGTATATGGTAAATGGAGCATGGGTATAGGGTAAATAGAGCATGGGTATAGGGTAAATAGGGCATGGGTATAGGGTAAATAGAGCATGGGTATAGGGTAAATAGAGCATGGGTATAGGGTAAATGGAGCATGGGTATAGGGTAAATAGAGCATGGGTATAGGGTAAATAGAGCATGGGTATATGGTAAATGGAGCATGGGTATAGGGTAAATAGAGCATGGGTATAGGGTAAATAGAGCATGGGTATAGGGTAAATGGAGCATGGGTATAGGGTGAATGGAGCATGGGTATAGAGTAAATAGGGCATGGGTATAGGGTAATTGGGCATGGGTATAGGGTAAATGGAGCATGGGTATAGGGTAAATGGAGCATGGGTATAGGGTAAATGGAGCATGGGTATAGGGTAAATGGAGCATGGGTATAGGGTAAATGGAGCATGGGTATAGGGTAAATGGAGCATGGGTATAGGGTAAATGGAGCATGGGTATAGGGTAAATAGAGCATGGGTATATGGTAAATGGAGCATGGGTATAGGGTAAATAGAGCATGGGTATAGGGTAATTGGGCATGGGTATAGGGTAAATGGAGCATGGGTATAGGGTGAATGGAGCATGGATATAGAGTAAATAGGGCATGGGTATAGGGTAAATAGAGCATGGGTATAGGGTAAATAGAGCATGGGTATAGGGTAAATAGAGCATGGGTATAGGGTAAATGGAGCATGGGTATAGGGTAAATGGAGCATGGGTATAGGGTAAATGGAGCATGGGTATAGGGTAAATGGAGCATGGGTATAGGGTAAATGGAGCATGGGTATAGGGTAAATGGAGCATGGGTATAGGGTAAATGGAGCATGGGTATAGGGTAAATGGAGCATGGGTATAGGGTAAATAGGGCATGGGTATAGGGTAAATAGAGCATGGGTATAGGGTAAATAGAGCATGGGTATAGGGTAATTGGGCATGGGTATAGGGTAAATGGAGCATGGGTATAGGGTGAATGGAGCATGGATATAGAGTAAATAGGGCATGGGTATAGGGTAAATAGAGCATGGGTATAGGGTAAATAGAGCATGGGTATAGGGTAATTGGGCATGGGTATAGGGTAAATAGGGCATGGGTATAGGGTAAATGGAGCATGGGTATAGGGTAAATGGAGCATGGGTATAGGGTAAATAGAGCATGGGTATAGGGTAAATAGAGCATGGGTATAGGGTAAATGGAGCATGGGTATAGGGTAAATGGAGCATGGGTATAGGGTAAATGGAGCATGGGTATAGAGTAAATAGAGCATGGGTATAGGGTAAATGGAGCATGGGTATAGGGTAAATGGAGCATGGGTATAGGGTAAATGGAGCATGGGTATAGGGTAAATGGAGCATGGGTATAGGGTAAATGGAGCATGGGTATAGGGTAAATAGAGCATGGGTATAGGGTAAATGGAGCATGGGTATAGGGTTAATGGAGCATGGGTATAGGGTAAATAGAGCATGGGTATAGGGTAAATGGAGCATGGGTATAGGGTAAATAGAGCATGGGTATAGGGTAAATGGAGCATGGGTATAGGGTAAATGGAGCACGGGGATAGGGTAAATAGAGCATGGGTATAGGGTAAATGGAGCATGGGTATAGGGTAAATAGAGCATGGGTATAGGGTAAATAGAGCATGGGTATAGAGTAAATGGAGCACGGGGACAGGGTTAGCATAGGGACACATTTCTTGGTACAACACTTGTTACTTTTTAAAGCACTTTTAACATAGGCTCAGGCCCTGGTGTAACCTCATATGCCTTGCATTATGCCTGAGAAGAAAACACTTCAATTGTGGCCTAGAGGGGGGCGAACCCAACTGGGGAAGGCATTTTTCATCATTTGAGAATCACATAAATATGAAGTGTCTTCAAAATACTATGCATATTATGCGTAAAACATACCAAATGTAATCATCATTTGTATGGGGTATATTGATTAGCCATTGGCTCAACTTGCCCCTGGTAAAATGCCACAATTTACCCCAAAGCAACCATTTTTACTTTATTAGCTCACATCGCTACAAGGATGCACTTTCATGCTAGGTTTAGGACCTCATATTGTAGCTTATATAGCCCCCAACTGATGTATAAAACAGTGTTAATATGATCTACTTTGGTTTAGATACAAGCATCATGAAACCTGTAAGACAATACATTTACTTGACTTTGTGAAAATCTGTTAGTTTTGTACCTAACTTGCTTACCATTTTTTCCATGTGGTTTCTTCCTTCACAGACTTCCTACATATTTAGTAACATGATTTATTTTGTGTATGGTTTCCTAGAAACAAGGGGTGGCTCAACTAACCCTTTGACATGACATACCCCACTGTCCCCTACAGTACAGCTTCCTGAGAATTGGCTGCCACCTAATAACATAGGTATTTAGCTTCTCAATTTACAATAACTCTGTACAATGTAGCAAGGATTGTGGACAAGAAGTACACACTTGTAGTTTTTCACTAGATGCCGTTTGATATATTTTTAAAAGTTGGTGGAAATTCTGCCTCTACATTTTTCCCAGTATACTTTCCCCATTGTGGGGTTATCAGGTTAAATCCACACAGGCCCAGAGTGTGTTGGTCACTGCAATGTGCAGTAGAAGGTCTGTTAGGATGGTGTGGTGACTTGACCTTTGGCCCCAGTGTCTCAGTGCTGAGGGACCTGAGGGGAATGCAGCATACAGGGCTTCCTTCTGAGAGGACTAATATCACAAATATGTTTTCCTGTTATCTACTGTATCTAGTGTACCAGATAATTTTTTTAGTCTACCCTGTTTCAGGTGAATCATTTCTTTAGTCTACCCTGTTTCAGGTGAATCATTTCTTTAGTCTACCCTGTTTTAGGTGAATCATTTATTTAGTCTACCCTGTTTCAGGTGAATCATTTATTTAGTCTACCCTGTTTCAGGTGAATCATTTATTTAGTCTACCCTGTTTCTTTAGTCACCCTGTTTCAGGATAATATTTTTTTGTCTACCCTGTTTCAGGTGAATCATGTATTTAGTCGACCCTGTTTCAGGTGAATCATTTCTTTAGTCTACCCTTGCAGGTGAATCATTTCTTTAGTCTACCCTGTTTCAGGTGAATCGTTTCTTTAGTCTACCCTGTTTCAGATGAATCATTTATTTAGTCTACCCTGTTTCAGATTAATCATTTCTTTAGGCTACCCTGTTTCAGTTCAAGTGAATCATTTCTTTAGTTTACCCTGTTTCAGTTTAATCATTTCAGAAATGATTCTCTACTTTTAATTGCTTGACAGTAAATAACTTTAAAAAGAGCTTCAGTTTTATGGGGTCTATTAAATGTTTACAAAATATTTGTTTTGTTCTGCTTTATTCTACTTTTCGTACCCAAATCGTTATGCAGAGGGTAGAAATACACTGAACAACATTTCCATTGAAGGGTGATATTGTCTGCTGCTCATTGTACCGTTACAAATATATACATTGCTTTGTATGTACAGTATCTAGATTCCCAGAGAGGTCTATTTCTGTAAAGCTGAAAAGTATAGTTCCGTTTGGACACATTTTATTTACAAATATTGTCCTTTTTTGAAAGTAGTGTTAATGCACTTTACAACATCATACTATGTAAAATATAGTTTATCCCAGTTTTATATTACAGAATGCTGTACATGTGGTCTGAGCATTGAGCCGGGTTGGATATTAGCCTGATAACTGGATGAGAGGGAGTAGAGGAGAGGGGGGTCATCCAAGGCAAGGATCCCCTCAGAGGAGGGTCATCCAAGGCAAGGATCCTCTAAGAGGGGGGTCATCCAAGGCAATAATCCTCTAAGAGGGGGGTCATCCAAGGCAAGGATCCTCTAAGAGGGGGGTCATCCAAGGCAAGGATCCGCTCAGAGGGCGGTCATCCAAGGCAAGGATCCGCTCAGAGGGCGGTCATCCAAGGCAAGGATCCGCTCAGAGGGCGGTCATCCAAGGCAAGGATCCGCTCAGAGGGCGGTCATCCAAGGCAAGGATCCGCTCAGAGGGCGGTCATCCAAGGCAAGGATCCGCTCAGAGGGTGGTCATCCAAGGCAAGGATCCGCTCAGAGGGCGGTCATCCAAGGCAAGGATCCGCTCAGAGGGCGGTCATCCAAGGCAAGGATCTCCTCAGTGGAACCTCTGGACTGCAACATACCTTGGGTCGCTTCTTCTGTCCTGGACCTCAATCTAAAGGCAAGAAAAAAGTATCCCAGCAGCACATCATGTAAGGATATTGAAATAATACACATTACATAGAAACATTTTACAATAAACAACAAGACAGTGCATGGAGCTTATTCTGACAAACATATATTGTACAAGACGGGAGTAACGGGACTAACACACTGATCCATAGAGACAAACACTGCCATGGATGCCTCAACAACACTACACATCAGCCCTACACAACGAACACAGACCAAGGTGCACAAAGCCATGACACTGTTAACTGCTCACTTACAAAGTCACTTACCCTGGACACAGCGAAATCTGCAAGAACAAAGTCAAATATTGTTGTATGCAGGATGTAATTAATTGTACAGAAATCAAGATATTACACATGGTATAATCTCTATCTGTGAGTTAGTTCAAGGTTAATCAGATGAGCGGTGAGAGAGACAGGGCAGAGTAGGCTATATCCCACTGGAATCTGGTGAGTAACCATGGAAACCACTATAGAGTGTACAGTATAAAGAAATCCTATTTTCCTACCAAACGATGTAATCCTCTGATCTGACAGTTGACAACTTCATGAGGGGTCTATTAAATTTATGTGAGAATGAGTTAGAAGACTTCTAACAATGTTTCGACATCAGTCTCTTCAAAAGTCCCCTGAATGAACATCTCCCTGTTCTGATCAGTCAATATGAACAGAACAGTCTGATGCAATCCTGTGCAAACAGTGAGAATTAGACTTTGGTGAAAATTCCTACCCTCTTTCATGCAGTTCCATGATGAGCGCAATAGGGTACACTAACTGAATTACAATACCAGATGTCCTATTTTATCATTCCGAAAACATGTCAACTACGGGTGCAGGTTATGCAATCTATCTCTTGTCTATATAGAGGAAAATGTATCTGTCTTTGGAAATCAACATGCATCTAGTGTTGATTAATTACAGATGGGTTTTAGTGAATACTTGTGTGTCCGAAATGACACCCTATTCCTGAGAGCACTACTTTTGACCAGAACCCAATGTATAGAGAAAATGGTGCCATTTCAGATGCAGACTTGGTCTAATCCATTCCTCACCTTTACTGTTGTCAGCCTTGAGTTCGTCCAGGAACATGTCATTTTGTCTGTTCCCCAGAACGAAAGCCAGGAAGGAGAGGATCAGGGCGTCCAGGATGCCCATAATAGCCAGCATGTAAGCCCAGCGGACAGAGCATTTACCCAGGGTATACTTCCCCGTCTCCTCCCCACACAGGTCCCGCACCACCTCCGCATCCCAGCCGTCCGGAAAGATTATACAGCCCAAAACCAGGCATACAGCTGGGGGAGAGAGAAGACAGAGAGGACGTTGGAAGCTGTAGTCCACGGAAAACATGGATGCATGATTCAAATTAAGGTAAGTTAAACTGTATTTTATATTGAAATCAAAAGGCCAGTCACAGCAAGTACAAATACAGTATAGGCATTGTTGGATAACAAAATGCAACCGTAATTGCAATAATGTTTTAGAGGAGACATGGTGGAGACATGGTGGAGACATGCCTGGTTAACCATCCACATCGCTCCGGCCAAATGCCACGCCCACTAGGCTTTCTTCTCCACCATGATTCTGGATTTGCCTCCATCCCCGACGACTTCTAGAATGCAAACACATTCTGACCACTCTGATTGGTCCCAGAAACCGATGACGTTATCAGCTTCGATACTCTGATTGGTTAGATTTGTTAGAGACAATCCAATCGCTGATTAATTTGTTTTGTACAACGCCCGTAATTTTGATGTCACGCAAACGACTTCTAGGAAAACAGATGCAGACTGAATGCATGCAACAATGGATAGAGCAGCGGATTCAGGATAAATTCAGGATGAGTCGTCAGAAAAGGAGACATTAGCCTTGACATTACGAAGTCATGAGTCACTATTCCTTGAGTGAGAGAGTAAGTAAGATCCCTGTGCCTGTCTCTCAGGGAGTTAGTGGGGTGGAACAAGGTATTTTCTGCTGATGTTCCTACTGCTTCTTATGTTTCAGCTCTGGGCCTCTGTGTCTCTCGGAGTCCCCACCGCTCTCTCATTCTCCTGCCCCCTGCCTTGCTGTGTCTCTCGGAGTCCCCACCGCTCTCTCATTCTCCTGCCCCCTGCCTTGCTGCTGCTGCTTCCACTGCTGAGCTCACTCCAATCTCTCTGCTGATGTCACAGTAATGAGCCTGTAAGACGGCCTCCCATATGCACAATACTGCTGAGCAGAGCCAAACACACAGCCTCCCATCATTACCAAACACACAGCCTCCCATCATTACCAAACACACGGCCTCCCATCATTACCAAACACACGGCCTCCCATCATTACCAAACACACGGCCTCCCATCATTACCAAACACAAGGCTTCCCATCATTACCAAACATACGGCCTCCCATCATTACCAAGCACAAGGCTTTCCATCATTACCAAACACAAGGCTTCCCATCATTACCAAACACAAGGCTTCCCATCATTACCAAACACAAGGCTTCCCATCATTACCAAACACAAGGCTTCCCATCATTACCAAACACAAGGCTTCCCATCATTACCAAACACAAGGCTTCCCATTACTACCAAACACACGGCTTCCCAGACATACACACAGACAGACAGACAGACAGACAGACAGACAGACAGACAGACACACAGACAGAGAAATGAAAAGACACAAGCCTGACACTCTCTAATAATAACTTTGCTTCTTGTACTAAATGTGCTAATGTCCACCCCCTCCCCTCTCCCAGTGTGCATCCTCAAGGGCTCTTCTTTCCCCAACATGTTTGGATAACAGTCATTTGTTGCCTGAGGGCCTGTAGAGAGCATGTCATTGAAGTGAAACTATACCCTTTTTCTCTGATGCTGGTGTGTTCTTGGGGCTTGGTGTGTTTCTAGGGCTTGGTGTGTTTCTAGGGCTTGGTGTGTTTCTAGGGCTTGGTGTGTTTCTAGGGCTTGGTGTGTTTCTAGGGCTTGGTGTGTTTCTAGGGCTTGGTGTGTTCTGGGGCTTGGTGTTAGGCTTGGTGTGTTTCTAGGGCTTGGTGTGTTTCTAGGTGTTTCTGGGTGGTGTGTTTCTAGGGCTTGGTGTGTTTCTAGGGCTTGGTGTGTTTCTAGGGCTTGGTGTGTTTCTAGGGCTTGGTGTGTTTCTAGGGCTTGGTGTGTTTCTAGGGCTTGGTGTGTTTCTAGGGCTTGGTGTGTTCTTGGGGCTTGGTGTGTTTCTAGGGCTTGGTGTGTTTCTAGGGCTTGGTGTGTTTCTAGGGCTTGGTGTGTTCTTGGGGCTTGGTGTGTTCTTGGGGCTTGGTGTGTTTCTAGGGCTTGGTGTGTTTCTAGGGCTTGGTGTGTTTCTAGGGCTTGGTGTGTTACTTGGGCTTGGTGTGTTTCTAGGGCTTGGTGTGTTTTTGGGGCTTGGGGTGTTTTTGGGGCTTGGGGTGTTACTAGAGTTTGGTGTGTTTTATAGGCTTGGTGTGTTTCTAGGGCTTGGTGTGTTTCTAGAGCTTGGTGTGTTTCTAGGGCTTGGTGTGTTTTTGGGGCTTGGTGTGTTTCTAGGGCTTGGTGTGTTTCTAGGGCTTGGTGTGTTTTTGGGGCTTGGTGTGTTTCTAGGGCTTGGTGTGTTTCTAGGGCTTGGTGTGTTACTAGGACGGTGGGTTTCTAGGGCTTGGTGTGTTTTTGGGGCTCTGTTCTATAGGAATTGTCTTTCTCCTCCTTGGTCAGCCCTGTAAAGCTTCCCCTGAGGGTTGGTTCACTAGTGAGTAACACTTAGCAGTGTGTACTAGATCCCTCCCTAGCCTCACCAGCCTCCCTGGCCCCTGGCCTCCCCAGCCCCCCAGGCTCCATGGCCTGCTGGCCTACCCAGCCTCCCTGGCCCCCCCAGCCCCCCCAGGCTCTATGGCCTGCTGGCCTCCCCAGCCTCCCTGGCCCCTGGCCTCCCCAGCCCCCCCAGCCTCCATGGCCTGCTGGCCTCCCCAGTCTCCCTGGCCCCTGGCCTCCCCGGCCTACCAGAAAGACTCACAGCTGTAATCGCTGCCAAAGGTGATTCTAACATGTATTGACTCAGCGGTGTGAATACTTACAGTATGTAAATGAGATATTTCTGTATTTCATTTTCAATAAATTTGCAAACATTTCAAAAAACATGTTTTCACTTTGTCATTATGGGGTATTGTGTGTAGAGGGGTATGAATACTTTCTGAAGGCACTGTAAATTGCTCTGGATAAGAGCGTCTGCTAAATGACTCTGTAATGTAATCCCATAAATGTAAATGTAATCCCATAAACTCTCCCCTTTATTTCTATGTAAAGTAACTCTTACAACACCTCCTTCTGCAAGCTTATGGAAAACACTCCCGTGCATGAACTTACACACACACACACACACACACACATACCTTTACACGGATGCTCGCACACACACAAAAACGCAGCACATCTTTTTTCACACACACACACAGCATACATTACAGTAGATGAACAAAGAGCATTTTTACAGTAACACAGGGAGACTGAAGAACATGTGAACTAGGGGAAACAAAACACCCCTGCTGGTACTGAACGAATGGGGATATTAAAGTGAGGAAGCCGTCTCCCTGAAGAGGACCACAGGAACAAGATCATCATAATGAGCTACCTCTCCTGTTATATAACACTTCACACATGTGGCTCACGCACATCAAACACCACAAAGACACAGACACAGAGAAAGAGAGAGAGAGAGAGAATCCCCATACTTTAATGAAGACAGCTTCTTCATCCTGGAGGGGGAAATCAATCATTTCCAGGCCCAGGGACATGTACTAGTCTGTGGCGACCTAAATGCCAGAACTGGACAAGAACCTGACACACTCAGCACACAGGGGGCCAAACACCTACCTGGAGGTGACAGCATTCCCTCCCCCATATGCCCCTCTAGGCACAACTACGACAACATAACCAACAAAAAAGGGTCACAACTCCTGCAGCTCTGTCGCACGCTGGGTATGTACATAGTCAATGGTAGGCTTCGAGGGGACTCCTACGGTAGGTACACCTATAGCTCATCTCTTGGCAGTAGTACTGTAGACTACTTATCACCCAGAGTCTCTCAGAGCGTTCACAGTCAGCCCACTGACACCCCTATCAGATCACAGCAAAATCACAGTCTACTTGAACAGAGCAATACTCAATCATGAGGCATCAAAGCCAAAGGAACTGAATAATATTAAAAAATGCTATAGATGGAAGGAAAGTAGTGTGGAAACCTACCAAAAAACTATTAGGCAACAACAAATTCAATCCCTTTTAGACAACTTCCTGGACAAAACGTTTCACTGTAATAGTGAAGGTGTAAACTTGGCAGTAGAAAACCTAAACAGTATATTTGACCTCTCAGCTTCCCTATCAAATCAAAAACGTTCAAGCAGAAAACCTAAGAAAATTAACAACAATGACAAATGGTTTGATGAAGAATGCAAAAACCTAAGAGACCCAGAAAACACAAACATTTATTCCACATGGCCATGGGGTGAGATAGGGATGCAGCTTAAGCCCCACCCTCTTCAACATATACACTGCTCAAAAAAATAAAGGGAACACTTAAACAACACAATGTAACTCCAAGTCAATCACACTTCTGTGAAATCAAACTGTCCACTTAGGAAGCAACACTGATTGACAATAAATTTCACATGCTGTTGTGCAAATGGAATAGACAACAGGTGGAAATTATAGGCAATTAGCAAGACACCCCCAATAAAGGACTGGTTTTGCAGGTGGTGACCACAGACCACTTCTCAGTTCCTATGCTTCCTGGCTGATGTTTTGGTCACTTTTGAATGCTGGCGGTGCTTTCACTCTAGTGGTAGCATGAGACGGAGTCTACAACCCACACAAGTGGCTCAGGTAGTGCAGCTCATCCAGGATGGAACATCAATGCGAGCTGTGGCAAGAAGGTTTGCTGTGTCTGTCAGCGTAGTGTCCAAAGCATGGAGGCGCTACCAGGAGACAGGCCAGTACATCAGGAGACGTGGAGGAGGCCGTAGGAGGGCAACAACCCAGCAGCAGGACTGCTACCTCCGCCTTTGTGCAAGGAGGAGCAGGAGGAGCACTGCCAGAGCCCTGCAAAATGACCTCCAGCAGGCCACAAATGTGCATGTGTCTGCTCAAACGGTCAGAAACAGACTCCATGAGGGTGGTATGAGGGCCCGACGTCCACAGGTGGGGGGTTGTGCTTACAGCCCAACACCGTGCAGGACGTTTGGCATTTGCCAGAGAACACCAAGATTGGCAAATTCGCCACTGGCGCCCTGTGCTCTTCACAGATGAAAGCAGGTTCACACTGAGCACATGTGACAGACGTGACAGAGTCTGGAGACGCCGTGGAGAACGTTCTGCTGCCTGCAACATCCTCCAGCATGACCGGTTTGGCGGTGGGTCAGTCATGGTGTGGGGTGGCATTTCTTTGGGGGGGCCGCACAGCCCTCCATGTGCTCGCCAGAGGTAGCCTGACTACCATTAGGTACCGAGATGAGATCCTCAGACCCCTTGTGAGACCATATACTGGTGCGGTTGGCCCTGGGTTCCTCCTAATGCAAGACAATGCTAGACCTCATGTGGCTGGAGTGTGTCAGCAGTTCCTGCAAGAGGAAGGCATTGATGCTATGGACTGGCCCGCCCGTTCCCCAGACCTGAATCCAATTGAGCACATCTGGGACATCATGTCTCGCTCCATCCACCAACGCCAAGTTGCACCACAGACTGTCCAGGAGTTGGCGGATGCTTTAGTCCAGGTCTGGGAGGAGATCCCTCAGGAGACCATCCGCCACCTCATCGGGAGCATGCCCAGGCGTTGTAGGGAGGTCATACAGGCACGTGGAGGCCACACACAGTACTGAGCCTCATTTTGACTTGTTTTAAGGACATTACATCAAAGTTGGATCAGCCTGTAGTGTGGTTTTCCACTTTAATTTTGAGGGTGACTCCAAATCCAGACCTCCATGGGTTGATACATTTGATTTCCATTGATAATTTTTGTGTGATTTTGCTGTCAGCACATTCAACTATGTAAAGAAAAAAGTATTTCATACGATTATTTCATTCATTCAGATCTAGGATGTGTTATTTTAGTGTTCCCTTTATTTTTTTGAGCAGTGTATATCAACGAATAGGCGAGGGCACTAGAACAGTCTGCAGCACCCAGCCTCACCCTACTCAAATGTCTACTGTTTGCTGATGATCTGGTGCTTCTGTCCCCAACCAAGGAGGGCCTACAGCAGCACCTAGATCTTCTGCACAGATTCTGTCAGACCTGGGCCCTGACAGAAAATCTCAGTAAGACATCAATTATGGTGTTCCAAAAAAGGTCCAGTTGCCAGGACCACACATACAAATTTCATCTAGACACTGTTGCCCTAGAGCACACAAAAAACTATACATACCTCGGCCTAAACATCAGCGCCACAAGACAAGGCATGAAGGGCCTTCTATGCCATCAAAAGGAACATAAAATTCGACATACCAATTAGGATCTGGCAAAAAATATTTGAATCAGTTATAGAACCCATTGCCCTTTATGGTTGTGAGGTCTGGGGTCCGCTCAAAACCAAGAATTCACAAAATGGGACAAACAGCTAATTGAGACTTTGCATGCAGAATACTGCAAAAATATCCTCTGGGTACAATGTAAAACACCAAATAATGCATGCAGAGCAGAATTAGGCCGATAACGCTAATTATCTAAATCTAGAAAAGAGCCATTAAATTCAACAACCACCTAAAAGGAAGTGATTCCCAAACCTTCCATAACAAAGCTATCACCTACAGAGAGATGAACCTGGAGAAGAGTCCCCTAAGCAAGCTGGTCCTGAGGCTCTGTTCACAAACACAAACAGACCCCACAGAGCCCCAGGACAGCAACACAATTAGACCCAACCAAATCATGAGAAAACAAAAAGAGAATTACTTGACACATTGGAAAGAATCAACAAAAAAACAGAGCAAACGAGAATGCTATTTGGCCCTAAACAGAGAGTACACAGTGGCAGAATACCCCATTGGTTCCTATATGAACGCTAGTTAATGACTCCATAGGACTAGTTAGCTAGCACACGGTGTCGCCCCCGCCTCCCACCTGCTGTGTACCGGAGTCCTCCATAGGACTAGATGGCTAAGCTAGCACACAGTGTCCTTCGCTCCCGCCTTATCTCTTCTATAAGTATACCAAGAATCACTCTGTGTGACCCTGATTTAGCCCACTGCAGTAAAAGGTTAACTTCTGAAAATATCCATGATGGTGCGCATGTTAATCGATTAGCATGCTAACAGCAACCCATGCTAAGTAAATGGGACAAACAGGCTAATTCGCTAGCTAGCTAGCCATGTAGATTTTACATTTAGTTTTAGATTGTTTTTGTATGTTTAACTAGCTGGCTAGCTTGATGAATACCATGTATACTTCCTATCTTAGATTTGTGATGTAAAATGTTTTCTAAATCTAGTGTGGCGTACCGCGGACAAGCCACCAGGGGGAGACTCGTCGAGGCCTGGTGACAGACGGAGTCTATATCACGCGGCGGTGGATCCCTCTGCTGGACGTGCCAGGTCTCGACGGGTCCTCCGGCCAGGACTAATTGGGGCTGATTGAGGGTGGTGAGTAATCAAGGGGCTGATTGCTCACCAGCCGTACAGGGCCCATAAAGCTGCCAGGAGAGCAGCACACGGGAGGGTTGGAGGTAGAGAGATTGCTACCGGACAGACGTTCTCACGGTCTGCTAGAACCGAGGGGCTCTGTGTTCTACCCCAGAGACAGCATTCCCCGGAGCCCAGAAGGCGGTGACCCGGAAGAGGTCTCCTGGAGGAGACTGGTTTCTCTTCGTTTTCTTTATTGTTTGAAATAAACACCTTGAAACTGAGGTATCACACTTGTGTCTGATCTGTGTAAACGTCTTGATCAAACCCCCTGGTCTGCCACACTAGTTATCCTTATGTCTGTGTTGCCATTGACTTGACTGGCAGTAGGTTGAGTGGATGCCCAGGGCAGTGGCAACACCTCTTTGTTGCTTGTTTGTTAGCTGATACATTTCAGTACAGATGTGTCAGTCAACTGACAACAACAAGCTATAGGAGATGAGTAAATAAATGGGGAAATTGATCTGTGCTTCTTCATATGAAATATACCATTCATGTCCATGTGCTCATTGCTCCAGTGTCCCATTCCCCACTCCGTTGCCAGCAACATCACTCATCAATATTGCCTCAAAGAATTGGCCTTAGATGTCAGTCTCAGGACCTTGCTCAAGGCCAGAAACAGTAGTAGAACCCTGAGGTAACTGAACAGGCATATGGTATGCTGCTACAGGAATAGCTAGTTGTACCCCGAGCAGAGTGGAGCAGAACACCAGGTTGTTCCCTCCCTTAGTTCTGTTGAATATTTTAGACAGACAGGGTCAGGACATCAGTGGAGAGATGGGGAATAGAGTTGGAAACCACCGGCCCATAGAAATCAGGCTATCCTCTTGTAAGTTATGTACTGTAGTAGACATTTTATTTCTACTACACTATTTTCACTACACTTGCATGGCCCTGTGACTTTGTCTGTTTCTATTTCTGTCAGTACGCTCTCCATCCCTCTCTCGATGTGTTTGGAATGGAGTGTGTGATTTCTCCTGCTGCTGTCTAACACAGTTGCAGGGCACCAGTGAAATGGCTTAAGGGAGCGGTCGCCAGCTCTGCTGTTCTAGAAGCGCTGCTCTGAGAGTGAGAGTGGAGCAGACAGGCAGTGCAGAGATCATGCCATATCAACTCACTGAGTAAGGCTGCGTCATTATGTTCTGTCTCGTCATCTAACTTTTCTGTCCATGATGTAACTGCAAAGGGAGAATGGGAGAACAGTACAGTTTACGGTTTTGTATAAACAGTACAACATATAACATTGACCTCTCCTGACTAAAGAGGAGAACCATGGGGTATGATGGTAGTCTAAAAGTTAGATCTTCGTGGTCCTCTGTAACTCAATTGGTAGAGCATGGTGCTTGTAACGCCAGGGTAGTGGGTTCGATCCCCGGGACCACCCATACGTTTAAAAAAATTATGCACACATGACTGTAAGTCGCTTTGGATAAAAGCGTCTGCCAAAAGGCATATTAAATTATCATAGTCCCCATTGGCACTGAAAGGAGAACCATGGGGTATGATGGTAGTCCCCATTGGCACTGAAAGGAGAACCATGGGGTATGATGGTAGTCCCCATTGGCACTGAAAGGAGAACCATGGGGTATGATGGTAGTCCCCATGGGCACTGAAAGGAGAACCATGGGGTATGATGGTAGTCCCCATGGGCACTGAAAGGAGAACCATGGGGTATGATGGTAGTCCCCATGGGCACTGAAAGGAGAACCATGGGGTATGATGGTAGTCCCCATGGGCACTGAAAGGAGAACCATGGGGTATGATGGTAGTCCCCATGGGCACTGAAAGGAGAACCATGGGGTATGATGGTAGTCCCCATGGGCACTGAAAGGAGAACCATGGGGTATGATGGTAGTCCCCATGGGCACTGGGAGGAGCAGCTGGTCCTCTGCCCAGCTCCGGCACGCTGTTGGCACCACACACTGCCACGGCTCTCTGCCACGGCCCAGGATACAGCAGCTTATGAAACTATCATCTCCTCAGTAGTTAGAGAGCAATAGGCCCATAGCCAACACTACCAGGCCTCTCATTGCCAACACTATCAGGCCTCTCCTAGCCAACACTATCAGGCCTCTCCTAGCCAACACAATCAGGCCTCTCCTAGCCAACACTATCAGGCCTCTCATTGCCAACACTACCAGGCCTCTCATTGCCAACACTATCAGGCCTCTCCTAGCCAACACTATCAGGCCTCTCCTAGCCAACACAATCAGGCCTCTCCTAGCCAACACTATCAGGCCTCTCATAGCCAACACCATCAGGCCTCTCGTAGCCAACACCATCAGGCCTCTCATAGCCAACACTATCAGGCCTCTCATAGCCAACACCATCAGGCCTCTCATAGCCAACACTATCAGGCCTCTCATAGCCAACTCTATCAGGCCTCTCATAGCCAACACCATCAGGCCTTTCACCTTTACACAAGGCAGCAGAGGCAGCCTCATCACAAGGCTATACCCTGTACCGAAATGGAGTTGATCCATCAGCAATTGGGAAAGGGACTCAATTGCAAACACAGAGATGGTCAGATAAAAAGACCCAGGTGTGTGCACTTGCTTTGTGAATACCAGCATTGATATCTTCATGGATGTTTTTTTTGTCTCATTTGGTAAGAGTGCATACAGTGAGTGTTCCGGCATCCCAAGAGGAAAGAGTATGTCATGGAAACTCTGTTTGATTGGTGATCATTCAAACAGAATAAAACTGCTGATATTTTTCTTCTCTCAGTTTGCTGACTGCTGTGGTAATCTTACTCCCACACGTTGGTGCATATCCCACTGATCAAGTTATAACTGCCCTGGAAGCTCCTGGAGGTATAGATCTGAGTGGGAGTGAGTGAATTAAGTTCCATATAGACACGCCCCATTTTCATATCCCTGAAAATGAGAACTCTCATTTTGTTTCTTTTCTTCTATTTATCAGAAGGGCAGCTCTCTATGTGGTTAGGTCCTGGTTGAAGGAATGCATCCACCCCAACACAAGGAGGCATTTTGTTGTGTGTTGTCTGTTTTTGAGACCGATTTGTTGAGCAAATGAATGCTTCATCTGCAATCTCATGAGCTCAATGTGGGTGATTGTGACAGCCTATAGGATATCGGTCTTCCTCCCACAGTTCCATGACTCATGACTGAGAGACAATGGAACCACAGACTGATTCTACATGAAGAGACACAACTTCCACTGCCAGTAAGCCAGCAGAGCCTGGAATCTGTGTAGAAATGTGAAGTAAAAATGTTTTTGTGGCGAGGTTAATCTAATCTGCCTCTAGATCCAACCCAACATCCTTAGCAATAGCAACAGCACAAGCAGCATGTTTTGACATGGTTGTTTGCATGTAACTTGTAACCAGTGTTGCAGATCCATGTGTGTTCAGTCATCTGTTGACATACCAATGAAAATCATATCCCCAAATATAATTTTAAAAACATCAACTGAACCATCTCTCCATGTGTTGTAATCTCATCAATCCAAATCCCCCACAATCCAATAGGTCAGCTGGAGATTTGGCACTACAACCACACTATCTAACTGAGTCGAATTGATGAACGAATCAAACATAGCCCACACCTTATCTGCAGATACCGATAATCCTCTTCAAAACTGTTCAAGGAGAATTTCATAAATATTCAAGTGCAGGGGCAGTTTATCATCAGGCAATGATATCTCCTTAAATTAATGAGTGCCTGCATGAATGTCTGTGATTAAATGCGCTGGAACAATATTGTGTAACGGAATTTCCATTGGTTTTATACATACCACATAGGAGCTGCATCCAGGCACAGGTTTTGTAGACGCTGGCGGTGTTGCAGAAAAAGAAGAGCGCCATGCAGGCGATGCAGCCAAGAACCAGAATCATGGACAGCAGTACGAAGAACGAGGCCGCTTTGAAGGCACCGGAGGGGATGGAGCTGAACTCAGTGAAGCTGCCCGTGCAGTCGAGCTCTCGGTTGGGCGGTCCACTCCCAACGCACTGGTGAAACAAACCTAAGTAACCCACCTGCGGTGTGCTCACGCTGTCCCCGATCCAGTAGGGCTGAATGAAGACAACCACGTTGATGATGGCAAAACATATGGTCAATATCGCCCAGAGTACTCCGATGGCGCGAGAGTTCCGCATGTAGTTGTCATGGTAAATCTTGGCCGCTTCCTGTGAAGGCAACATGTTTTCCACACTGTTTCTTTTGTTTCTTTAAATGACTCACTCACAGTTTTTGCACTCAGTTTTTGCTCGTCTCCGGTTGTTTCCACCAGTTGCCAAAGGTGAGTTTGTAATTTGGTAGCAATGTAGCTATTCAGAATAAATCCATTACAAAGCAAAGACGTTGACTTATTATTATTAGTGTTGTTGTTATTATTATTGACTAGCCTTTATTTTCAGATACCAAAACATTGTACATTCAACTTGCGAACATACAAGGCTACACATTGTTGAAAAGAGACATGAATAGATACACTTTTAATGTATCATTTATAATCCCTAACATCGTCCTTTATTGAAAAAGTCCAAAATATGATATTTCACAGTAAAACGGTCAATGGTTTTGTAATCTCCTCAACCAATGCTACCTTCAAAATATGTCCTTTAGTATTCTCATTCAAGCCCACCAGAATTGATCAGCCGTTGCCTAGTGCCAGTGGTGGATCCCCGGTTTGCGTGTAGCATTTGCGGCATCCGTGGAGGGCTTCTTGAGCTAGGTGAGCTAGGCTACTGGAGATATCGGCGCACAGCCCGTGAAGACAGAATGTACATCCAATGGACAGAAACCGACCTCTTCTGCCGCCACTCCATTATTGTGACATCCCCTATTTGTCTTGCGCCCTCTCCCCGCCTCTCCCCCTCTCTCCCTCGCGCGCTCTCAGAAGATGCTGAGCACTGTCGATGACGGCGCGTTCACTGTACCGCACAATAGCCTACATGGATTTGCATGAAAATCATTCTCCACTCCTACTTGTTATTTTACTGTTATTGTAACAGGTTGTTAGTATGCAGAAAGAAGCGTACTTTTATTTTATTTCAGGTTTAGGTTGACCATTTTGATTTGACATAGGCCTAACTACAGAAGACAGAATATGTATTTTTCTAATGATCAGAATAAAGATTATCCATTGCCAGGTGTCCATCAGCAAGTGGAATGGGAAGTGGTTGTATTTAAGATGCTGTTTGAATCTTGTTAAGTAGTGTAAGTGGAAAGGAAAGGAAAAAGGGGATACCTAGTCTGTACAACTGAAAGCATTCAACTGAAATGTGTCTTCCCCATTTAACCCAACCCCTCTGAATCAGAGAGGTGCAGGGCGCTGACTTAATAGACATCCACGTCATCGGCGCCGGGGAGCAGTTGTTGTTGGGGTAAATTAATAGTTGTTTTCTCCTGTAGTGCCTAAAAGAAACACTTTTGCTGGTCCATGCTTGTGATGATAAGAAGATCCGCCGACACTGTACTCTGTTTTCAAAGGTTTATTATAACAAAGGTTCCAGCATCAGAATTTGACAGATTCTGCAGATATCTGTGAGACAGCACAGCCAATCAGTAATTTGCTATATCCCCCTCTCTGTTCAAGACATGGCATTTATATCATACATGGCCAGAGCATGGCGTGATTCTAACATCCAATCCCTGGCCATTACATATCCTCTTTTCCAGGAATTTAGTAATGCTTTCCAGATGTTTCCAGCACAGTAGAGTACACCATTTTGCCACATCAGCAAAATCTTAGGGCCACGTTTCCTACTTTAAGCAACGGTCAGCATTTCTAGACTGTTTAAGATACTACACTCCTCTCAAAGCTATTAAGGAAAATTCATCTGGCACTACCATTGCCATGAATATCTAGGACAAGAGGTCATACCTCAGTAGGCATTCACATTGTTTTACATTTACATTTTTAGTCATTTAGCAGACGCTCTTATCCAGAGCGACTTACAGTTAGTGCATACAATGTTATTATTATTATTTTATTTTTTTACATTCTTCTTTTTATACTGGCCCCCCTGTGGGAAACGAACCCACAACCCTGGCGTTGCAAACGCCATGCTCTACCAAACTGAGCTACATCCCTGCCGGCCATTCCCTCCCCTACCCTGGGCCAATTGTGCGCCGCCCCATGGGTCTCCCGGTCGCGGCCGGCTACGACAGAGCCTGGATTCGAACCAGGATCTCTAGTGGCACAGATAGCACTGCGATGCAGTGCCTTAGACCACTGCGCCACTCGGGAGAATTTTACAAATGGAGGCATGCTTCAGATGTTGATAAGAGAATCACAGGAGGATCAGAATGATCTGTGCATTAGGAAAAGCCTAGAACGTCTCAAATCGGTCAGAGGCTCCCACCTGAGACTGCACACACATTTTATCCACATGGTTTAACAAACAAACAGGACATAGCCAATGGAGTTCCACTGCACCCCCACCATGTTGTCTGACACACACACACACACACACACACACACACCTACAAACACACACACACACACACACACACACACACACACACACACGTTGTACCACACACATACACATCCTGCACCACACATACACTGGGGAATAGCAGGGGACTCTCTCTCTCTCACACACACACACACACACACACACACACACACACACACACCCACACACACACACTGGGGAATAGCAGGGGAGTTTCCAGTGTGAAGCAACACAGCCAGTGTGAGAGAGGAATGCAGTGCAGTAGTTGACTTAAGGGCAGGACACATACAGTGGTGGGATGCCTTCAGCCTTCACAGACATATACAGTGGTGGGATGGCTTCAGCCTTCACAGACACATACAGTGGTGGGATGCCTTCAGCCTTCACAGACACATACAGTGGTGGGATGCCTTCAGCCTTCACAGACACATACAGTGGTGGGATGCCTTCAAACTTCACATATACATACAGTGGTGGGATCCTTCTGCCTTCACAGACATATACAGTGGTGGGATGCCTTCAGCCTTCACAGATACATACAGTGGTGAGATTCCTTCAGCCTTCACAGACACATACAGTGGTGGGATGCCTTCAGCCTTCACAGATACATACAGTGGTGGGATGCCTTCAGCCTTCACAGACACATACAGTGGTGGGATGCCTTCAGCCTTCAGCCTTCACAGACACATACAGTGGTGGGATGCCTTCAGTCTTCACAGATACATACAGTGGTGGGATGCCTTCAGCCTTCACAGACACATACAGTGGTGGGATGCCTTCAGCCTTCACAGATACATACAGTGGTGAGATTCCTTCAGCCTTCACAGACACATACAGTGGTGGGATGCCTTCAGCCTTCACAGATACATACAGTGGTGGGATGCCTTCAGCCTTCACAGACACATACAGTGGTGGGATGCCTTTAGTCTTCACATATACATACAGTGGTGGGATGCCTTCAGCCTTCAGCCTTCAGCCTTCACAGACATATACAGTGGTGTGATGCCTTCATCCTTCACAGGCACATACAGTGGTGGGATGCTTTCAGCCTTCACAGATGCATACAGTGGTGGGTTGCCTTCAGCCTTCAGCCTTCACAGACACATACAGTGGTGGGATGCCTTCAGTCTTCACAGATACATACAGTGGTGGGATGCCTTCAGCTTTCACAGACACATACAGTGGTGGGATGCCTTCAGTCTTCACAGATACATACAGTGGTGGGATGCCTTCAGCTTTCACATATACATACAGTGGTGGGATGCCTTCAGCCTTCAGCCTTCAGCCTTCACAGACATATACAGTGGTGTGATGCCTTCATCCTTCACAGGCACATACAGTGGTGGGATGCTTTCAGCCTTCACAGATACATACAGTGGTGGGTTGCCTTCAGCCTTCAGCCTTCACAGACACATACAGTGGTGGGATGCCTTCAGTCTTCACAGATACATACAGTGGTGGGATGCCTTCAGCCTTCACAGACACATACAGTGGTGGGATGCCTTCAGCCTTCACAGATACATACAGTGGTGAGATTCCTTCAGCCTTCACAGACACATACAGTGGTGGGATGCCTTCAGCCTTCACAGATACATACAGTGGTGGGATGCCTTCAGCCTTCACAGACACATACAGTGGTGGGATGCCTTTAGTCTTCACATATACATACAGTGGTGGGATGCCTTCAGCCTTCAGCCTTCAGCCTTCACAGACATATACAGTGGTGTGATGCCTTCATCCTTCACAGGCACATACAGTGGTGGGATGCTTTCAGCCTTCACAGATGCATACAGTGGTGGGTTGCCTTCAGCCTTCAGCCTTCACAGACACATACAGTGGTGGGATGCCTTCAGTCTTCACAGATACATACAGTGGTGGGATGCCAAAAATCCAGAAAATCACATTGTATGATTTTTAAGTAATTAATGTGCATTTTATTGCATGACATAAGTACTCTCACAGACCTGTTAGTTTTTCTTTAAGAAGCCCTCCTGTTCTCCACTCATTACCTGTATTAAATGCACCTGTTTGAACTCGTTACCTGTATAAAAGACACCTGTCTACACACTCAATCAAACAGACTCCAACCTCTCCACAATGGCCAAGACCAGAGAGCTGTGTAAGGACATCAGGGATAAAATTGTAGACCTGCACAAGGCTGGGATGGGCTACAGGACAATAGGCAAGCAGCTTGGTGAGAAGGCAACAACTGTTGGCGCAATTATTAGAAAATGGAAGAAGTTCAAGATGACGGTCAATCACCCTCGGTCTGGGGTTCCATGCAAGTTCTCACCTTGTGGGGCATCAATGATCATGAGGAAGGTGAGGGATCAGCCCAGAACTACAGGGCAGGACCTGGTCAATGACCTGAAGAGAGCTGGGACCACAGTCTCAAAGAAAACCATTAGTAACACACTACGCCGTCATGGATTAAAATCCTGCAGCGCACGCAAGGTCCCCCTGCTCAAGCCAGCGCATGTCCAGGCCCGTCTGAAGTTTGCCAATGACCATCTGGATGATCCAGAGGAGGAATGGGAGAAGGTCATGTGGTCTGATGAGACAAAAATAGAGCTTTTTGGTCTAAACTCCACTCGCCTTGTTTGGAGGAAGAAGAAGGATGAGTATAACCCCAAGAACACCATCCCAACCATGAAGCATGGAGGTGGAAACATCATTCTTTGGGGATGCTTTTCTGCAAATGGAAAGGGACGACTGCACCGTATTGAGGGGAGGATGGATGGGGCCATGTATCGCGAGATCTTGGCCAACAACCTCTTTCCCTCAGTAAGAGCATTGAAGATGGGTCGTGGCTGGGTCTTCCAGCATGACAACGACCCGAAACACACAGCCAGGGCAACAAAGGAGTGGCTCCGTAAGAAGCATCTCAAGGTCCTGGAGTGGCCTAGCCAGTCTCCAGACCTGAACCCAATAGAAAATCTTTGGAGGGAGCTGAAAGTCTGTATTGCCCAGCGACAGCCCCGAAACCTGAAGGATCTGGAGAAGGTCTGTATGGAGGAGTGGGCCAAAATCCCTGCTGCAGTGTGTGCAAACCTGGTCAAGACCTACAGGAAACGTATGATCTCTGTAATTGCAAACAAAGGTTTCTGTACCAAATATTAAGTTCTGCTTTTCTGATGTATCAAATACTTATGTCATGCAATAAAATGCAAATTAATTACTTCAAAATCATACAATGTGATTTTCTGGATTTTGTTTTAGATTCCGTCTCTCACAGTTGAAGTGTACCTATGAAAAACATTACAGACCTCTACATGCTTTGTAAGTAGGAAAACCTGCAAAATCGGCAGTGTATCAAATACTTGTTCTCCCCACTGTACATCCAAACACACACACACATATCCTTTTTAAAATTATATTTCCCTTCATTACTTTCCAACCCCACCACCCCTTCCCCAATTGGAGTAAACTAGTGAACAACAACGCTTAGGCCTCTACTTCCAGCCCATACATACTATATACATTTTATGGACACAGTCAAATTCTCCAATAATTTATGATATTATAATATAATATTGTGTTAATATGTATGTGTTAATATGTATGTGTTAATAAGAATGTGTTAGTGTTAATATGTATGTGTTAATATGTATGTGTTAGTGTTAATATGTATGTGTTAATATGTATGTGTTAATATGTATGTGTTAGTGTTCATATGTATGTGTTAATATGTATGTGTTAATATGAATGTGTTAGTGTTAATATGTATGTGTTAATATATATGTGTTAGTGTTAATATGTATGTGTTAATATGTATGTGTTAGTGGTAATATGTATGTGTTAATATGTATGTGTTAATATGTATGTGTTAGTCTTAAAATGTATGTGTTAATATGTATGTGTTAGTATTCATATGTATGTATTAGTGTTATTATATATGTGTTAGTGTTAATGTGTATGTATTAATATGTATGTGTAATAATAATACATAATAATAATATGCCATTTAGCAGACGCTTTTATCCAAAGCGACTTACAGTCATGCGTGCATAAATTTTTTGTGTATGGGTGGTCCCGGGGATCGAACCCACTACCTTGGCGTTACAAGCTTCGTGCTCTACCAGCTGAGCTACAGAGGTATAATATGTATGTGTTAGTGTTAATATGTATATGTTACATTTACATTTACATTTTAGTCATTTAGCAGACGCTCTTATCCAGAGCGACTTACATCAGCAATTAGGGTTAAGTGCCTTGCTTAAGGGCACATCGACAGATTTTTCACCTAGTCGGCTCGGGGATTAGAACCAGCGACCTTTCGGTTACTGGCACAACGCTCTTACCCACTAAGCTACCTGCCGCCCTCACACTTACTACGTATGTGTTATTTTGTATGTGTTAATATGTATGTATTAATATGTAAGTGTTAATATGTATGTGTTAATATGTATATGTTATTATGTATGTGTGTCACGATCGTTGATGAACGGGTCAGACCAAGGCGCAGCGTGATATGCAAACATGTTTATTACACGAATAAACACACGACAAAACAATAAACGAAACGACACGTGAAGTCCTAAGGTAACACAACACAACCTTATACAGAACAAGATCCCACAACTCAATAGTGCCAATAGGCTGCCTAAGTATGGTCCCCAATCAGAGACAACGAGCGACAGCTGCCTCTGATTGGGAACCACACCGGCCAACATAGAAATACCCATACTAGAACCTATAACACAGAACACCACAACATAGAATATACACACCCTGACTCAACATATAAGCGTCCTCTGAGTCAGGGCGTGACAATGTGTTAATATTTATGTATTAGTGTTACCGTTTTTTACAATCACTTTGACACTAATCTCAGAACCATTTTTCAAAACTCTACACATAAAACTCACAACCAATGATCAAAATGCACATTTTTCTAAACTCTAACACTTTTCTCAATTGCTTGGATACAATACACATAAAACTAAGCTCATTTGTTCATTTAACAAAAATCACCTGTTCAATATGACACAACTTAACATCAAAGTGCTACTATTTCAAAAGGCAATTCACACATGACATTTCAGATGATTGTCTATTCATTTCATTACATTTATCCAACTATCAATTGATACAACTGCTCAAAATGATAAGTAACTGTTGCATTACTCTTAATGCATAGTTGCATGGAAACAGACAAACAATATTCCATGTTTAGATCATAAAAGTTTCAAGATAACGAGATTCATTGTCACCAATTAGCGTGGAGCATATCTATGGATATAATATTTCATCATCATTCTTTATCAGACACCGTTTCTATGGTCCCATATACCTCATTTTCAGACTATTTACAGTATTGATAGTACTGCACATTATGGATGCAGGCCCTTGTAATTGCTTGTCCAATTCTGCCAACTCGTTACTGATGATTGAGTTCACATTGTGGAACGAGTATATAAAGAATTGATTGGGATCCACTTGCAACAACATAGCGATACGTACTGTAACATGGAGCCGGCAGGTGATCCAGGTCACAATAGAGGTCAAGCAGTGGTGGGAGGAAGTCGAGGAAGACGTGTTGGTCAAAGGAATGGCAGGGGACAAGCACCCCTTCTGAGAGGTGGTCGTGGGCCTCGTTTGAGAGGTGTGGGGGAACGTGGTAGAGGACAAGGTCACAGACCAAGACAGCGGCAGCAACAGCAAAGATTGTCCAATGAAATCCGAGCAATAGTTGTAGACCATGTCATAAATCATGGCATGACAATGACTGAGGCGGCTACAATGATACAACCAAACCTCAGAAGGTCAACCGTGGCCTCAATAATCAGAACTTTCCGCAATGAGAACCGGTAAGTCGTCAGCATGCACTAAACATTATGCTACTCTCAATTGTAAAATTACTGCATACCAATGTGTATCACAGAGTAGGTGATGTGCCAAGTGTCTTCTTACTGTAATGTTCCCTGTAGAATTGAGACTAGGCCAAATAGGGGAGGCAGAGGCAAAATACAAGAGCAGGCTGTGGTCGATTTGGTTCGGGCCAGAAATGAAATTCGCCTGCATATCTTGGACAATGAAGACATGTTTAACAATGTGGAATCCATAAGTTTGCCGACTATTGCACGCATGCTGAAAAGGCACCAGGTGTCTTTAAAACAACTATACCGTGTGCCTTTTGAAAGAAATGCAGACAGAGTGAAGCAAATGAGGACTGAGTATGTTCAGGTATGTTCAGTTTCAAGATGGCTGTTGTTTTAAAATTCCCTAATAATTCTACATTGTACAGTAATCAGTAAATCTCTTTCCAAAATGTATTTTTAGAGGGTGATGGAGCTGGATGCTGATGACAACCATCACAAATTCATATATTTGGATGAGGCAGGTTTATCCTGGCCAAGACAAGGAGGAGAGGTCGGAATTTCATTGGCCAGCGGGCAACCATCCAAGTACCTGGACAACGTGGGGCCAACATTACAATGTGTGCGGCTATATCAGAAGATGGTGTGGTGGGTCGCAGACCTCGTATTGGATGATATAATGCAGCTCTCCTTGTAACCTTCCTTGATGAGCTCGATCAGGTCTGTAGAGCTGATGGCGTGACCTGTGTCATTGTGTGGGATAATGTCAGGTTCCACCATGCTCATATGGTGCAAGCATGGTTTCAGGCCCATGCACAATTTACCACCCTGTATTTACCCCCATATTCTCCTTTCCTTAACCCGATTGAGGAATTTTTCTCCACATGGAGATGGAAGGTTTATGATAGGCGCCCTCATGAACAAGTCACTCTTCTCCAGGCCATGGATGACGCATGCAATGACATCACGGCAGACCAGTGTCAGGCCTGGATTCGCCATGCCCGAAGGTTTTTTCCAAGACGTTTGGCTAATGAAAACATCCATTGTGATGTAGATGAGAACCTGTGGCCAAATCCACAAGACAGAGTTGATGAAAATGTAGAAGTACAGTAATCACTCCTATGTTTTGCTTTTTACAGTACAAGCAAGCAAGTTGAGGAACACTGCATTTGATGTTTTACAGTACTGTATTGTTTTTCATCAATATATTTCAGATTTTGTTCAATGATTCCACTGTGTCTGTAGTATTCTCTCTACTATTGCAGTACTTTTACAGGGATGTATTTACATGTAGTACCATAATGAAACATGTATCACCTATTTTGTACTACAATATTTAATGATTGTACGAACAATGACACAGTGAAACTATCGATTGCTTGTGTGTGGGTGATCTAAATTAACGTCTCATTGGTATTTCACAATACATTTGTTTTTTAACCAATGATTGTGCAAGTGCAATATTTCTTTAAAGATATGAATGCACAATGCAATGTTTTGAACATTGGACAGCCTGTGTTACAAGTGATGACCGTTTTGAGTTTTGTGTCTAGAGTTTTGAAAAAAGACATCAAGGTTCTGAAATTAGTGTCAACAAATTAAAAACTGTAAAAAATATATATATATGTATGTGTTAATATGTATGTGTTAGTGTTAATGTGTTAGTGTTAATATGTATGTGTTACTATGTATGTGTTAGTGTTAATATGAATGTGTTAGTGTTACTATGTATGTGTTAATATGTATGTGTTAGTGTTAATGTGTTAGTGTTAATGTGTTAGTGTAAATATGTATGTGTTAATATGTATGTGTTAGTGTTACTATGTATGTATTAGTGTTACTATGTATGTATTAGTGTTAATATGTATGTGTTAGTGTTAATATGTATGTGTTAGTGTTAATATGTATGTGTTAGTGTTAATATGTATGTGTTAATATGTATGTCTTAGTGTTAATGTGTTAGTGTTAATATGTATGTGTTAATATGTATGTGTTAATATGTATGTGTTAATATGTATGTGTTAATATGTATGTCTTAGTGTTAATGTGTTAGTGTTACTATGTATGTGTTAGTGTTAATATGTATGTGTTAGTGTTAATATGTATGTGTTAATATGTATGTCTTAGTGTTAATATGTATGTGTTAGTGTTAATATGTATGTGTTAATATGTATGTCTTAGTGTTAATGTGTTAGTGTTACTATGTATGTGTTATTGTTAATATGTATGTGTTAGTGTTAATATGTATGTATTAGTGTTACTATGTATGTGTTAGTGCTACTATGTATGTGTTAGTGTTAATATGTATGTGTTAGTGTTAATGTGTATGTGTTAGTGTTAATGTGTTAGTGTTACTATGTATTTGTTAATATGTATTTGTTAATATGTATGTATTAGTGTTACTATGTATGTGTTAGTGTTAATATGTATGTGTAATATGTATGTGTTAGTGTTACTATATATGTGTTAATATGTATGTGTTAATATGTATGTGTTAGTGTTAATATGTATGTGTTAATATGTATGTCTTAGTGTTAATGTGTTAGTGTTAATATGTATGTGTTAATATGTATGTGTTACTATGTATGTGTTAGTGTTACTATGTATGTGTTAGTGTTAATATGTATGTGTTAGTGTTAATATTTATGTATTAGTGTTACTATGTATGTATTAGTGTTAATATGTATGTGTTAGTGTTACTATATATGTGTTAATATGTATGTGTTAGTGTTAATATGTATGTGTTAATATGTATGTGTTAGTGTTAATATGTATGTGTTAATATGTATGTCTTAGTGTTAATGTGTTAGTGTTAATATGTATGTGTTAATATGTATGTGTTACTATGTATGTGTTAGTGTTACTATGTATGTGTTAGTGTTAATATGTATGTGTTAGTGTTAATATGTATGTATTAGTGTTACTATGTATGTGTTAGTGTTAATATGTATGTGTAATATGTATGTGTTAGTGTTACTATATATGTGTTAATATGTATGTGTTAGTGTTAATATGTATGTGTTAATATGTATGTGTTAGTGTTAATATGTATGTGTTAATATGTATGTCTTAGTGTTAATGTGTTAGTGTTAATATGTATGTGTTAATATGTATGTGTTACTATGTATGTGTTAGTGTTACTATGAATGTGTTAGTGTTAATATGTATGTGTTAGTGTTAATATTTATGTGTAATATGTATGTGTTAGTGTTAATATGTATGTGTTAATATGTATGTCTTAGTGTTAATGTGTTAGTGTTAATATGTATGTGTTAATATGTATGTGTTAATATGTATGTGTTAGTGTTACTATGTATGTGTTAATATGTATGTGTTAATATGTATGTGTCAGTGTTACTATGTATGTGTTAATATGTATGTGTTAGTGTTAATATGTATGTGTAAGTGTTACTATGTATGTGTTAGTGTTAATGTGTTAGTGTTACTATGTATGTGTTAATATGTATGTGTTAGTGTTACTATGTATGTGTTAATATGTATGTGTTAGTGTTACTATGTATGTGTTAATATGTATGTGTTAGTGTTAATATGTATGTGTTAATATGTATGTCTTAGTGTTAACATGTATGTGTTAATATGTATGTGTTAGTGTTACTATGTATGTATTAGTGTTACTATGTATGTGTTAGTGTTAACATGTATGTGTTAATATGTATGTGTTAGTGTTCATGTGTTAGTGTTACTATGTATTTGTTAATATGTATGTGTTAATATGTATGTTTAGTGTTAATATGTATGTGTTAATATGTATGTGTTAGTGTTAATGTGTTAGTGTTACTATGTATGTGTTAATATGTATGTGTTAATATGTATGTGTTAATATGTATGTGTTAGTGTTAATATGTATGTGTTAGTGTTACTATATATGTATGTGTTAATATATATGTCTTAGTGTTACTATATGTGTTAATATGTATGTGTTAGTGTTAATATGTATATGTTAATATGTATGTGTTAATATGTATGTGTTAGTGTTAATATGTATGTGTTAGTGTTACTATATATGTATGTGTTAATATATATGTCTTAGTGTTACTATATGTGTTAATATGTATGTGTTAGTGTTAATATGTATATGTTAATATGTATGTGTTAGTGTTACTATGTATGTGTTAGTGTTAATATGTATGTGTAATATGTATGTGTTAGTGTTCATATGTATGTGTTAGTGTTACTATATATGTGTTAATATATATGTGTTAGTGTTACTATATATGTGTTAATATGTATGTGCACAGTTATGCTTGACCCTTTCTGTGTGGCTTTATGTTTGTCTAGTCTGTGGCTACTCTAGGGACTCATTCTCAACATATTTTTGTTCTCAAGCTAGCTACATCTGAAACAACGATTCCCTCTGCGTGAAGCTAGCTACATCAGAAACAATGGTTCCCTCTTGTGTAAATTCACACTAGTGTTATCATATGCTCCCATCTGCTGGATGGAGAAAGAACTGCAAGAACATTGTGTCGGCTATAGATACAAAAAAAGGAACCTTTTGTGTTTTATATGACCAGGTGGCAGTATTTCATTACATCTATTTCTGTATTGGTAACAATTTGTCTAATCTCAGCACAATGAACCAAATCAGAAACTCTGCAGTGGTAGAAAAAGTACCCAATTGTCATACTTGAGTAATAGTAAAGATACCTTAGTAGACTCAAGTAAAAGTGAGTCACCCAGTAAAATACTACTGAGTAAAAGTCTCAAAGTATCTGCTTTTAAATATACTTAAGTATCAACATTAATAGTTAATGCTAAAATATACTTAAGTATCAAAAGTAAATGATATAAATCAGTAAGTAAACCAGAAAGCATGATTTCCTTGTTTTTTATTTATTTATGGATAGCCATGAGCAAACTTCAACAATCAGACATCAATTACAAACAAAGCATTTGTGTTAAAGATGTCCTCCAGCGATTGTTTAATTTTTTATGTTGGAAAGTGATATCACAAGCATAAACACTGTAAAGTATTTATTATTTTTTAGACACAACTGCACGCTTCAAGGAGTTGGTCTGATGGTAATTTGTGATGTCATCGGCCTCCCCCCTTGCTTGAGGAACAATACAGGAGCAATACAGAACATGTGCTATGTCATTACATACCTGGACCACCTATTGAGCTGTGCCTTGTGTTAAGTAAATCATGTGTTAAATGAGGTGAAAAGGAGACTTGAGTGCCACTTTAAGTGAGTCCACCAGATCATAAGCAGTAGGGATGACCACATGTTCTTTTGATAAGTGTGAATTGGAAAATTTTCCTGTCCTACTAAGTATTCGAAATATAACAAATACTTTTGGGTGTCAGGGAAAATGTATGGGAGTAAAAAGTACATATTTGCTTTAGGAATGTAGTGGAGTAAAAGTTGTCAAAAAGAAAAGAAAAACTATTGCATAGTCTTAGACGTTATTTGATAAAATATTGATATGGCCTTTTAATACTAAAGCCCATAGAAACGCATTGAATAACACATTCAGAAATGGCGAAAAAGGAAAGTAAAAAAATTAATCATACGTTTTGAAGTGTCTGTCCTAAATCTAGGAGATATAAAAAAAACTCAGGAAACATATATATATATACAGTACCAGTCAAAAGTTTGGACACACCTACTCATTCAAGGGTTTTTCTTTATTTTGACTATTTTCTACATTGTAGAATAATAGTGAAGACATCAAAACTATGAAATAACACATATGGAATCATGTAGTAATCAAAAAAGTGTTAAACAAATCATAATATATTTTATATTTGAGATTCTTCAAAGTAGCCACCCTTTGCCTTGATGACAGCTTTGCACACTCTTGGCATTCTCTCAACCAGCTTCACCTGGAATGTTTTTCCAACAGTCTTTAAAGAGTTCCCACAAATGCTGAGCACTTGTTGGCTGCTCTTCCTTCACTCTGCGGTCCGACTCATCCCAAACCATCACAATTGGGTGGAGGTCGGGGGATTGTGGAGGCCAGGTCATCTGATGCAGCACTCCATCACTCTCCTTCTTGGTCAAATAGCCCTTACACAGCCTGGAGGTGTGTTGGGTCATTGTCCTGTTGAAAAACAAATGATAGTCCCACTAAGCCCAAACCAGATGGGATGGCGTATCGCTGCAGAATGCTGTGGTAGCCATGCTGGTTAAGTGTGCCTTGAATTCTAAATAAATCACTGTCAGTGTCACCAGCAAAGCACCCCCACACCATTACAGCTCCTCCTCCATGCTTCACGGTGGGAACCACACATGCAGAGATCATCCGTTCACCTACTCTACGTCTCACAAAAACACGGCGGTTGGAACCAAAAATCTCACTTTTGGATTCATCAGACCTAAGGACACATTTCCACTGGTCCATTGCTCGTGTTTCTTGGCCCAAGCAAGTCTCTTCTTATTATTGGTGTCCTTTAGTAGTGGTTTCTTTGCAGCAATTCAACCATGAAGGCCTGATTCACGCAGTCTCCTCTGAACAGTTGATGTTGAGATGTGTCTGTTACTTGAACTCTGTGAAGCAATTATTTGGGCTGCAATTTCTGAGGCTGGTGACTCTAATGAACTTATCCTCTGCAGCAGAGGTAACTCTGGGTCTTCCTTTCTTGTGGTGGTCCTCATGAGAGCCAGTTTCATCATAGCGCTTGATGGTTTTTGCAACTGCACTTGAAGAAACGTTCAAAGTTCTTGAAATGTTCCGCATTGACTGACCTTCATGTCTTAAAGTAATGATGGACTGTCATTTCTCTTCGCTTATTTGAGCTGTTCTTGCCATAATATGGACTTCGACTTCTCCCAAATAGGGCTATCTTCTGTATACACCCCTACATTGCCACAACACAACTGATTGGCTCAAACGCATTAAGAAGGAAAGAAATTCCCCAAATTAACTTTTAACAAGGCACACCTGTTAATTGAAATGCATTCCAGGTGACTACCTCATGAAGCTGGTTGAGAGAATACCAAGTGTGCAAAGCTGTCATCAAGGCAAAGGGTGACTACTTTGAAGAATCTCAAATATAAAATATATTTTGATTTGTTTAACACTTTTCTGGTTACTACATGATTCCATATGTGTTATTTCATAGTTTTAATGTATTCACTGTTATTTTACAATGTAGAAAATAATAATAATACAGTTAAGTAGTACTTGAGTGGTGCAGTGCAGTCATAAATGAGATTTTCCTGTGTTTTATATTTATTTCCACACTATGAGGTTGGAATAATACTGTGAAGTTGTCAAAATGATGCCCTTTTAGTGTACGAGCTGTTTTGAAAAGACTTCCTGAAATGTCAGCCTGTTTTGGTGGGATGGAGTTTTGGCCTGCCTGGTACATTAGTTAATAGACCAATAATAAATAAGAGTACCAAACCTCTCTGACAATAACAGTTTGTTTTCAGTTTTTCCCTCTCCACTCATAGACAGTCCTAGCTAAATTCTTGCTAGAGAAATGGCTCTTTGCTAAGAAGCTAGTTTTGTTTCTTTTTGACAATTTTAATAGAAAACAATCACAGTAAGGTCCTTAATTGTTACCCAGAAATTATATTATATTGTGATAAAAATGGCTGCATTGGACCTTTAAAGTATTTTTACTTAGTCAGGCTACTTTACACCACTGCAACTCGGTTTTGTTAAGGTTGTGACCACATTTTGTCTGGTGTCTTTTAGACTCAACTCCTTGATGGAAAAAAGTGAGTGATATTCTATTTGGATAGTCCATCTGTAGTTGCTCTACAAACTATCTACAGACTATCAGTAACATTTCCACAAATGATCTACTAACCCTAGCACTAACCCTAAACTTATATAGTGTAACAAAAGGCATGTTGTCTTTATGGATAACATAAGTATTCAGCCGTTTGATAGAGTCCAATTTCTATTTTTTGCAGTAAAAAAGGATTTGTTTGATTGGCCCTATTGTTTGATGGAGCAGTATCCTCTTTCCTCATTATCACTTGTGACCTTTAGCTCTGAAACAATATCACTTCCAGGAAACCAGCCATGAGAATATTGCTTCAGGCAGTGTTTGTTGTCATCCTAATAATGTATCATACCAAAGGGCGTAACGTTGTGTTGCATATTGGGGGGTCTGGGTCAATGGGTTCCAGGGTCAACACCCTTCTAGGGGGGTCCAGGGGCATGCCCCCCTGGGAGATTTTAACAAAAATAAATAGCTGTGAAATTGTTGTTTTTGGTGAGTTTTTAAGGGAAAATACATCCAAAACTTTCCTGCTAATTTGGTCGATATATCCTAACCACAACTGAAATACCAATCATTTCCATATTACTTTAAACTGTTGGTCTAACTGTATCAGCTCAGAAAGTAACCAAGCTTGGCAATTTTTTTGTAGAACAGCTATAAGAAAGTCAGTTCTGGGGTGCATTCAATTCGATTGAATGTTTGCTACATTACATAACAGCTTGTACTGAACGACATGTTTCCCCAAAACATTCTTCAACATTCTTGAACAGACTTTTGAGGTAGCCTACGTTTGCTCCATTTGGAGAGTGTGGCGGGGTGTGGCTTGAAGCAATGCGTGACATATTTGAAGGGCAGTGGTGCATTTTGAACCCACAACCCAACCCCTTCCCGTTTTTCAACTGGTCATTCAGAACAGCACTGTTTCCGTTTAATTTAACGTTGCATTACTTTTTTTGTACTGAACGCAGCTCTGCTGACTTTTCCACTCCAAAATTAATACAATGATAGTGACACCATTCAAATAGAATATATAGGTGATTCTGGAAGTAGTCTTAGGGGCTGATTATTAGGTTGTACAAACATGATGAGTGCTTTCCCCCCCACAATCTTGGCCATAACATATTTTTTTTTGTAACGTAAATAAGGATAATAGGTTGCTGCTGCCAGTCAGTCTGTGAGACAGGCATGCTGCTCTGACTGGGGAGAGAAACAGGCTTGCTTGAGCCTACTGCCTGAGGTTCAGAGAAACAGCCCTTCTCTAATTCCTTGGCCTACTAAAAATCAGTTGTGGCAAATTTTATAATAGTATCAAAATTGTGTTTGAACTCACAAAATTGAGCCCAATATAACCGTTACCCTTATCACTCGTTTTGAGAGAAACCGCTTACACGCGAGATGTGGGTAACACTTTACTTGACAACCAGCGGCATAACACGTTATGACACAGTCATAACCATGTCATAATATATCATAACAGCTGACATAACGTGTCATAACCTGTTATAATATGGTCATAACACTGTCATGACACATATTTAGACCAGTTATATTGTGTTGTTTTTTTAGACGGTTCTTAAAGGATTATGGAATCTAGGTTCTGTGTAGGAGTGCCTGTCCCTCAGGGCACAGATGTCATTTCAACGTCTAATTTACATTTGGTTGTGATGTCAACTAACGTGAATTCAACGTGAAATATGTGGAAACTATGATGATGCAACCAGTTTTTGCCCAGTGGGGTGGCACTCGGTGGGACCTGATCAGCATTTCAAATCTGATTAATAACTAGAGTAAGCCAGAAAAGCCCCATACACCCAAGCCAACAGAACCCAGTGTAGCCAATAGAAACCAGTGCAGCCAATAGAACCCAGTGCAGCCAATATAACCCAGTGCAGCCAACAGAACCCAGTGCAGCCAATAGAACTTTGTGTTTGTACATTGCTTCATTAACTCTGACTCACTCTCTCCACTCTCTATCTCAGTCCTGCTCATTATACACTTCATGCCTGATTGCACCTTACCTTGATGTGTGTGTGTGTGTGTGTGTGTGTGGGTGTGTGTGTGTGTGTGTGTGTGTGTGTGTGTGTGTGGGTGTGTGTGTGTGTGTGTGGGTGTGTGTGTGTTGGTGTGTGTGTGTGTGTGTGTGTGTGCGTTGTGTGTGTGTGTGTGTGTGTGTGTGTGTGTACTTCAGTATCTACCCTGTGGAGATTGTAGTGGAGTGCCCTATTTTGAGCATCCAAACTGGCTTAATCGGTACTAGACATTTAGCTGGATTGAAGCCCTAAAACATCTGAGGGTTGGTGTTCAGGAACAGATATGTGATATAATGTGATGACTGGTGACTTTAAATGATGAGCGCTCCAGGCTATTCTCTGAGCTGACAACTGCCCATGTTGCCAGTATGATATAATTTGACTCCAGCAAGACTTGTGTTATGGGTGCGGTTGCATTGCAAGAGTACACAGGACAATGAGGACAATAAGAGCCAGTGTTGATAGGGAATTTGGCCACTGTGGAACGTTGTTTACCTCCTCTGTCAGGGCTAATAACTAGCTGGTGCATTGGCATCTCGAGGGTAGAAGGACACCACCAGGTGTACTGACAATAACTTTCAGCCCCTGGGTTTTCTCTTCCCTGGTCTGTGACAGGAAAACTAAACAGGAATCCACCCGGAGGACAATTAAATCTCCCAGCAGACAGATGTAGCCAGTGAGGCCAAAGCAGAGTTTGTCATTCTGTCACCCTGCAAGATATAGAGGCTCCCAAAAAAGAGAAAAGTGGAAAATGGGCACGTAACTATGTCCTCTCCATATTTTACTACTCTACCCTACTCTCTCTCTCTCTCCCTCAGTTATTTTTTTTGCCGTGAAAAATTTCAATTTCTGCCTGATCAGCTGCCAAATTGAGTGTGGCTCCAGAAAAATGCACACAGCCAGCAGGTATAAATAACATCTATCCGTCTTCGTTTGTTCACGTCAGCGACCGGAGCAAAGATACCATCACATTCACTGTCAATTAGAGCTGAAGTGGACTAAGGATGAGGGAGTTTATTATGCTTAATGGATCAATATAACAATAGGTCCTCTTGTTCGTGTAAGTCATTAAATGGGTCCGGGTGGTTAGAGGTTTATCTTCAGTCTCTTATTTTCCTATTTTAGTGAGGTCTAATTGATTATGTCTGTCTGATTGCTTGTAGCAGTGAATCATCTCAACAACACTGCTCACTACATCTCTCTGTAATTGATTAAGTGAGAACTAAATTGTTTTTGTTTTCCTCCTTTGAACACTCTACTACTTGGAAAATAAATAACTCATACATGGAAACACATCATCTCTAAATAACTCATACAGGGAAACACATAATCTCTAACGATGGATGTGATTCATTTTCTTCCCCTCCTGCGGACAGGGCTTCTGGAAACCTTCACTCTCAAACCTTCCCTTCAGCTTCACCCTCAAATCTTCCCTTTACCTTCACCCTCAAATCTTCCCTTTACCTTCACCCTCAAATCTTCCCTTTACCTTCACCCTCAAACCTTCCCTTTGGGTTCACTTGGAGCAAAGGATGTGGTAGGAACAAAACACACACAAATGGGCCTTCTCTCTGCCAGCCATCCTCTCTCAGTTCAAGCTCCATCCCCTCCCAGCATCAGTTTACTTATCAAAATGCAACCAAGTCAAGTAGGGTGGGTTTTTCCATTCTAACTTTTGTTGTCCCTGAGACAATCTTACCCGATTATATAACAAACCTACTGGCAGGAAAGTTGCTGGATTCAATGAAACCTGTCTTACTGAGACATTAAATTAAATTAAATTCCACTGCGATCCATAACTCTGACTACCTCTGAGACTAGGCTGCCTTAGAATGTACTCTTAAGTAGTGTAGACGAGCCTACCGTTAATCCTCCAGGTCCAAGGACTTTATATCCCACTGGGCACAGACGTCAATTCAACATCTATTCCACGTTGGTTCAACATAAACTTGTTGAAATGACGTGGAAACAACATTGATTCAACCAGTGTGTGCGCAGTGGGATGTTATTTTCAGAGGTAGACTGGCTCTGGGAGACAAAATAGCCAAATACTCCATCTAAACGTGAATCGATTCTCAATTGTGATATGGTTCTAGAAACATAAAGCCCTTTACTTTCATATCACATCAAAATAATTTCACAAATGCAAAATATACATTTACTGTACACTGTTTTAACTGGCTTTATCACAGGTGTTTGGCGCATGCTAGATAGCTAATTAGCACAGGTAGTCGCCTCCGTCTTTCGTCTGTCTTTCGTCTGTCTTCCGTAAACACGCACTGTAACATGGAGATATGGCCGTGTGTGAACACTAACCCTAGAAAGGTGTGTAGTAATTTAACCTTTGAGTGTCGGGGCCCTTAACAAAAGTCCCCCGGGAAGAAGATACCTTCATTAATAGGCGCAAAAGGTAGTTAGCATCTATGGCTGTAAGTTTAGGCTGCCTGTGACACTTTGCACCTGAATATGGTTTATTTTAATTTTCTTCAATTAACGTTAGCCATAAACATTCCTCAGTTTCAGTATTTTTTAGACTGCTCAATCTCAGACAACGTTTTTTTGTTTGTTTATGTCTCAACAGTATTGCATGCTGTGAAAAGTGCATGTATAAAATAGAGGGGATTGGAGGAGAAAAAACTATCTGTTAAACTAAGAAAATACTGTCAATACAAACAGCCGACTGGGCACCAACATCAATTCAAAGTCTATTCCACGTTGGTTCAACCTAATATCATTGAAATTACGTGGAAACAACATTGATTCAACCATTGTGTGCCCAGTGGGAAAACACAGTCTGCATTACTGAGGCTGCATTTACATAGACATCCCAATTCTGATTTTTGGTCTTCACTAATTGGTCTTTTGACTAATCAGATCAGCTCAGAAAAAGATCTGATGTGAAAAGATCTGATGTGATTGGTCAAAAGACCAATTAGTGGGAAAAACATCAGAACCGGGCTGCCTGTGTAAACGCAGACTAGGTGGCCTGTTTTGGTGAAGGGAAATTATAAATAATTCATACTACTCAATAATAAGTACTTAGATGAACGAATGTGTTTCAGATTTAGACTTATTTTATTTCTGTATCCAGACCAAAAATATCCTACATTTGAATTATGGCTTGATTTGTTGCTTAATTATACAGGATACAATGACGACTGTCTGTTCGTGTCAATCAATGCAATAATATTAAAATGTGTCAAACAATAAATAGATCGAATAAACAAATACATTCAAGGTTGAAATGATATCAGTGAACGAAACAAATAATACAATATTTGCCAAAGAAATACCTTCAGCAAATGTGCACACCGTGCTTCTAACACCACCTGTCGAAAGCGCTGGAAGAATATAAATTGAAGGGAATCCATTGGCACGCGCTTCAGTACTCCTCTAAGCTACACCGTAAAGGATGAATTGCTTTCCTCTCTAATGCAAAGAGGACTCGCTTCTTTCCAAAACTCAATGAAGACAGATATGGCTTTACCACTAACTTGTGGTCTGATTTAAGTTTTTAATGGTCGATAATATTCTTGAAATATTTCACCAGAATAGCTTGAAACGTGCAAATTTAAAGAGAGAAACTTCAGAGTCGCGATGATGGCATCAATAGGGGAGTTCGATCCGCTGAACAACATCGTTCCTGCAACTAAAATAGAAGTTACCGTGTCATGCAGGTAAGCTCATGAATGTATGATGAAATGTAAAATTACAGGACAATGTCATCTATAAGTGAAAGGTCTTGTATTGAAATTATCTCACAACATGCAGATGAGATGTGTGCTAATATTTGATTATCATTATTTAGAGCACATTTTCTGTGTTAAAGATAATTAAGTTTGCATACCAAGTTAGATATTTCTCTTAATTTAGTCAACATTCTAACAATTTTAGAATCCCAAGCATACAGTATAAATATGTTAAAAGTATTGTTTCCCCTCATGCATGCATGCACGCATGTCCATTAACCTCTTTCCTGATACACCTTCGAAGGTGTGCCAATATGTGACTGACCATACTTCAGCCCTGTGTAGTCAACAGTGTTGGAGGTGCCAGGCACCAAGACTGGATAATGTTGTGGTGTGGCCATCGATTAATCACCTCAAGCAGGTATAGCCTAGAATCATAAATACGATAGAGCTTGGCTACCTTTGAACAAACTATGACGTGTGTGGAGTATATACCCACATTTTGCACGTAATTGTCTTCATGAAAACTTTAGCCATTCTGTCCTTCTCTAAATACAGTACTTCAATAATAAGCAGGCTCCTCTACCTCTGCACGCAGCCCGCAATAGCACATTTGCCTGTTGTTGCCCCCTTGGCATCCTTTTCACAGTCAAACGTTTAATCCAATCAGTTTCCAGTGTGCATAAATGTGATTAAAAAGCCCAGGCACTGTATATAATCTGTGAAATTGGTTGGTTATTTGACACAGCAATCGATTTAGAAATAAATGCATACAACGGCAGGTCCAATATGATCTATACAGTACAGTACAGTATGTTATAGCTCAGGAAACAAATGGACTTACTGTTTTTGGGGGAGACATTTTTGAAAATGTGCTACATTTTCTGCTGTCTAGGTCTCAGCCATTCCAGTGTTTTCCACAGCAGTACGTGTTTGTTTTCAGACATGTTATTTTCCGGAAAGGTTAGTGGCGAATCACACTGAGACTTGCGATTTATTAACCACAGATAAACGTTGACGTGCCGTAACCTACAGTACTACTTTTTACGAAACCAACAGCACGTATAGAGGTTTCACAAGGCATCTGCAATATGACAAACTAATGTGAGTTTACAAGGGCCTCTAACACTTTGACTGGTGATGTGTGTTCATGAACTGTCAAGTAAGCCTATATCCTACATGAAAAAGAGATGTGGACTGTTAGCAGGTATCTTTACTGTATTGTCCCTATAGGCTGTTCAATGGTCCCTGAGCCCCCTATCACTATCCTGTAGCAACTCGTCCTACTAGCCAGGTTACATTCCTCATATCTGATACTGACAGCGAATGTCATACTGCAGTTGTATTTCAAGACTCACATTTGTTGATCAAAATTGAGAATGTGGCTCTGGGATTTTGGTGTCTGAGTCTGCTATGCTCTGTTGGAGAGCAAATTAAGAATATTTCCTCATATGCTGTGCGACTATACACTGTTGGCTGAGTGGCCTTTGTGTTGTCTGTTCTAAAAAAATTGTCTCTGATGGTCAGAAATCCATGGTCACAACCCCAGCCAACACTGGCACCAAACAATAATCCTCCCCGACCCTGAATAATGAATGGAATGGCTGCTGGTGCCTCCTAGGAGATTACTAAGCCTTAACTTTGGATTTCCTCCATGCTTAGAAACAAGAGGGGGGTTCTCTGTGAGACACATCTGCAACGTTTCCTCTTATCACATCTAATAGAACATTGCTAGAAGAATACACAATCAGCCACAGCATTGATTTAATTTGTCTGGCTCTCAACAACTCATTTCCTTGATGTGTTTTGCGCCTGGCAAACTGCCAACCTAAAAGGAACCTTCTTTGGAAAACATGCCAGCTGTGGGGCAAATGTACCTCAGCTCACTGGTCCAGAGCTCAACAGAGAGACACAGAGTCTTTTCCATTTCTGTCATGGGGAATAGTTGTTTCCCCTTTGATATAATATGAACCAGGAACCCAATGGCAGTGACTCAAATACTGACGATATAGTCCCAGTAGACGGTCCTCATCGGCGGAGGAAAGAGTTGGTTACTGTGACTGATAATGTCACACACATCGCACCATGCTTTTTATCCTGTACACAGGGGGATGATGTTGAACTCAGACCTCCGTTAGCGTTGAACTATGTTTTGCAAGGCAGATAGAATACATTTCTCACTTAGATTACCAACATTTGCGCTGTTGTGCCAAGTATTGTGCTATAGTGGTGACAGCTGAAACTTGTATCTCCTACTCTCAGGTGATGACTGTGATGAGGACAGAGTACCTGTAAATGGACCATGCATGTGCCTATTACCTTGGGACTGCCATTTTGATAGAGGTATACATTTTGTGTACCTCTAGATCACAGGAGGTTGGTGGCACCTTAATTCGCTCGTGCGAATGACTGGAACGGTATCAAATAAATCAAACATGGTTTCCAGGTGTTTGATGCCATTCCAGTAACTCCGTTCCGGACATTATTATGAGCCTCAGCAGCCTCCTGTGCTCTAGATTGGGTTGCGAGGTCATTCTGGCCTTTTAAAATGGTTATTTTACTGACATTTTCTGTATATGAAATGGGAAATAAGCCCACTGTGTACAAATTGGTTGAATCAAAGTTGTGTCCATGTCATTTTACCCCCCCAAAAAATCAATGTGATGACATTGAATCAATGTGGAAAACTGATTGGATTTTCAAAAAGTCGTCAACGTAAAAGGAATTTGGGGAATTTGTCTTTTTTTTATACCCAACTTTTACCCTCAATCAAATGAGATGGTCAACATTTAATCTAAATCAACATCAAATCTAAATCAAAACAAGACGTTGAACTGATGTCTGTGCCCAGTGGGAGGTCATTGTTTTTCATGCACAGGGCCAAAATTCATATAGAATCAGTTGTTCGCATTCCTTATTAGGAGGTTCTGTCCACTGACTGTGTGATCTAATTGATTATGTATGCCACTTCAGTCTTATACAATTACAATGCCTTCAGAAGGTATTCACACTACTGTCTTTCAAAATGTTGTTGTGTTACAGCCTGAATTTTAAATAGATTAAATTTAGATTTTGTGTCACTGATTCAATTTAGATTTTGTCACTGTCCTACACACAAAATGTCAAAGTGGAATTATGTTTTTAGGAAATGTTTAAAAATTAATTTAAAATGAAAAGCTGATGTCTTGAGTCAGTAAGTATTCAACCCCTTTGTTATGGCAAGCCTAAATAAGTTGAGGATAATTATTATTATTATTTTTTTTTTCACCTTTATTTAACCAGGTAAGCCAGTAGAGAACAAGTTCTCATTTACAACTGCGACCTGGCCAAGATAAAGCAATGAGGCCAATGGTGACTTTAAAACAGTTATGGAGTTTAATGGCTGTGATAGGAAGAAACTGAGGATGGATCAACAACATTGTAGTTACTTCACAATACTAACCTAAATGACAGAGTGAAAAGAAGGAAGCCTGTACAAAATAAGGCACTAAAGTAATACTGCAAAAAATGTGGCAGAGAAATTAACTTTATATCCTGAATACAAAGTGCTATGTTTGGGGCAAATCCAACACAACACACAACTGAGTACCACTCTTCGTATTTTCAAGCATGGTGGTGGCTGCATCATGTTATGGATATGCTTGTCATCGGCAAGGACTAGAGGGTTTTTTATTATAAAAAGAAACGGAATGGAGCTAAACACAGGCAAAATCCTAGAGGAAAACCTGGTTCCGTCAACTTTTCAACAGACACTGGGAGACTAATTCACCTTTCAGCAGGACAATAACCTAAAACACAAGGCCAAATATACACTGGAGTTGCTTACCAACACAACATAGAATGTTCCTGAGTGGCCTAGTTAATCGGTTGAAAATCTATGGCAATACTTGAAAATGGCTGTCTAGCAATGATCAACAACCAATTTGACAGAGCTTGAAGAATTTACCCAGAAAGACGCACAGCTGTAATCGCTGCCAAAGGTGATTCTAACATGTATTGACTTGCGGTTGAATACTTATGTAATTAAGTTATATCAGTTTTTTATTTTTCATTAAAGGTGCAATATGCAGAAATCACTCCCCCATTTCCTGGTTTCAAAAATTCTAACTGTTCGCCTAATTTCAGTTTGTGACAAAACAATTAATAACTAGTGTAGAGAATCATTGTACCATCTAAACCGCTGTGAAATATATTTTGAATAACCAAAAATATTTTATTTTTTGATGTTTTGAAGCTGGTGTACAAAACCAAAAGTAAAAGATGCAAAAACGAAACTTAAAAAACAGAATCATAGAAATAGCGCACATAGAACCGATCTACCACTTCTTAGACTTGCTTTCAGTGAGAATGACAGATCTATAACTCGCATTTCTATGTACATTTGGTCGGGTCGCCCAAAAAGTTACATATTGCAGCTTTAATACATGTGAAAATATGGTTAGAATTGGTTAGATTGTTTTTCCCACCTTGACATTACAGAGTATTTTGTGCAGATCGTGGACCAAAAATGACAATTACATCCATTTTAATCCCACCTTGTAACACAACAAAATGTGGAAAAAGTCAAGGGGTGTGAATACTTTCTGAAGGTACTGTATGTAGCCTACAGTTTTATGGTGCCACCCAATACACACTGACTGATCTGTTATGTATTTTGTTTCTGTATTATTCATTTGTTTTTCTCGCAGAATAAATCTATTTCTACAACAGAGGAACACGCAAAACATAAATAAAATGTTACCAATAGTTAAATAATGACAATCATTTGAATGATAATCAGTTCAGCTCATCACTGTTGTTTTCTCCATTGAATTCTGCCTCCAGCTCTTCGTTGATAGCCAACAGCATTTTGAAATGATATACAGGTAACTGCCCAAATAATGGAAATACTTGAGTAAATGAGGGGTACAAAGTATATTGGAAGCTGGTGCTTCAACAAGTGTGGTTTCTGAGTTAATTAAGCAATTAACAATACATCATGATTAGGGTAATGTATAAAAAATGCTGGGCAGGCCATTTATTTTGGCTACCATGGCTATGCCCCCATAGGATGACAATGCTGCCATCCACAGGGCACAGCACGAGTGGTCACTGAATGGTTTGATGAGCATGAAAATGATATATACCATATGTCATGGCTGCCTCAGTCACCAGATCTCAACCCAATTAAACACTTATGGGAGATTCTGGAGCAGTGCCTGAGACAGCGTTTTCCACCACCATCAACAAAACACAAAATTATGGAATTTCTCATGGAAGAATGGTGTTGCACCCCTCCAATAGAATGGTGTTGCACCCCTCCAATAGAATGGTGTTGCACCCCTCCAATAGAATGGTGTTGCATCCCTCCAATAGAATGGTGTTGCATCCCTCCAATAGAATGGTGTTGCACCCCTCCAATAGAATGGTGTTGCACCCCTCCAATAGAATGGTGTTGCACCCCTCCAATAGAATGGTGTTGAATCCCTCCAATAGAATGGTGTTGCATCCCTCCAATAGAGGTGTTGCATCCCTCCAATAGAATGGTGTTGCATCCCTCCAATAGAATGGTGTTGCATCCCTCCAATAGAATGGTGTTGCATCCCTCCAATAGAATGGTGTTGCATCCCTCCAATAGAATGGTGTTGCATCCCTCCAATAGAATGGTGTTGCATCCCTCCAATAGAATGGTGTTGCATCCCTCCAATAGAATGGTGTTGCATCCCTCCAATAGAATGGTGTTGCACCCCTCCAATAGAATGGTGTTGCACCCCTCCAATAGAATGGTGTTGCATCCCTCCAATAGAATGGTGTTGCATCCCTCCAATAGAATGGTGTTGCATCCCTCCAATAGAGTTCCAGACACTTGGAGAATCTGTGCCGAGGCGCATTGAAGCTGTTCTGGCAGCTGGTGGTGGCCCAACGACCTATTAAGACGCTTTGTTGGTGTTTCCTTTATTTTGGCAGTTACCTGTATGTAATACATTTTTGTTTTGAGGAGGGAAATTAACAAGTGTTTAATGTCAAGGTGTATTTCAATGAGAATTTGATGTACTAACAAGCGAACAAAGGTTTCATTGAAAAATGTTAAAGTGAGTGCTGCAGTGACCTTGAAGAAAATGTATGAAGGTTAAAAAAAAAGTCTGATTTTAAAATAGTTCTTTTTTTTCCTTTTCTTTCCCAGGGATCTTCTGGATGTGGACACATTCTCCAAGTCTGATCCTGGTACGTGTCCCTCTCCGTCTCCGTATCCGTCTCCCTCTCCGTCTCCGTCTCCCTCTCCCTCTCCGTCTCCGTCTCCCTCTCCCTCTCCCTCTCCCTCTCCCTCTCCCTCTCCCTCTCCCTCTCCCTCTCCCTCTCCCTCTCCCTCTCCCTCTCCCTCTCCCTCTCCGTCTCCCTCTCCGTGTCCCTCTCCGTCTCCATCGCCTTCATCTTTTTGAGCGAATGTTTATCAGAATGTGTGGAATTCCATGCATGCATTTGTCCTATCTTTCCAGAATATACTCAAGTAAATTGATTTGGTTTTGTTCACGGAGTTGGTTCTGTCATTTTTACAAAAACTTCAGGGACCGGATGTTATGAACATTCCGTTATGCACATTTATTTTATAAAGCTGTTTATTTTATCCAGATACACAGAAATAGGGCTGGTACAATAACTGTGTAACCAAACAGTTATGGATGAAGACCGTCATGAAAATAGAACATCCATCATAACCGTTTAAAAAAACAGCTGATTGAAGACTGAGGAGAGGAGAACATTTTTGTCTTGCTATTTGAATGGTTACACCGAAATTTGTCATTTCTGAGAAGCGCAATTCTGAGATTTGAAATATGATGACATTGGAAAAATTGTAGAGATTACACATCACAGGTTCATAGTCAGTTTTAACATCTGTTTTACTCAGCATTTACTCCTATCTGTTGGTCTTCAAAGTCACGTAGGTTACCATCTCAGTTTTTCACTAGTTTCTGCTTGGCTCAAAGATTTGGTCTCAGAAACACAACCACAGTTGCAGTGTTATCTGTTTGACTCAGAGTTTTTGATCTGATCCAGAGCCATATATTTAGAGAGTTGGGACCATAGAGATCCTATTAAATTACTAGTATTATTCTATTTACTAATTCTATGGTTAGGACATTGGTGTTTCTGCATTATGATGGATTTACATGACACTACAGCATTCTATGGCAGCCATGTTAGCGCCCCATTAACATTACATGGGGGATATTTAAATAATGCTATGTAACTGAATGTCTAAAATTAGAACAATATTCACAATTCTACAAGTTGGCCCAACTCTATAAATACATGGCTCTGATCTATTTCACGTGTAGACATTTGTTTTCACTCCTATTCATGTCCTCTCATTTCACTTTGTTTTGAGTATGTCAGATTGCTCTTTACAATGGGGACTCTACATATAAACTGCACAGGACACTTTGGAGCTCAGGAATGAAATAACCCTCTACTTGGCCTATATTTTGTTATGTTCTTCAAATGCTTTATACAATGCAGAAATGATTCCTGCTCTAGTGTTGTTTGGTGAGCTCTACTATATGTTGGTCAACAGTTTGTCAGGTTGGGGTCAGTACAGGGTGACAGCTTTGAGCTGACGGGACAGGGCTCAGGGGGCTGGATGTCACCACAGCAGTCCCACAGAGACAGAGACACCATGGGGCTCTGATGAAAGTGCACATTAGCAACAGGAACAGCCCCGCAAGATACTCAGAGATGGGGGTCTGTGGTTATGAGTTTGGTCCTTAATTGATTTAGGCCGTAGGTGCACTGCCTAATCTCCGACAGGTTCTGTGATGAGAATGTGATATGGACGTTTTTCCTCTTCTAGTTTGCGCTATCAACTAACCAATCACTTAGATTGCTGACTTTGTGTTTGTATGCTTGTGTGTTTCTGTGCAGGTTTTGTGTAAATAGAAGAAATGCTCAGAACACATAGCTAATTTAATGATGGCTCAGACATAATCACTTTGTCCTTGTACCAATTCTTTGCCGGGGCTTTCTTTGCTATGAGAAGTGAAATAGATTGTTGCATGCGTGTTTGTCCGTGATTGAATAACCTAGTGTTTTGTCTATGTACCTGTGCAATTACCCATGTGTGTCTAAGTGCTTTATGTTATGTTATGTTGTGTGTGTGTGTGTGTGTGTGTTATGCTGTTTTAATTTTGTGTTCATTAGGGCTGACCCCAATTAGTCGATTGTTTGGTCGATAGGCTGTTGGTCGATCAAGATTTTTTTTAGTCGAGCAGTAGCATATATATATACATACATACATACATACATACACAGAGTGCATTCGGAAAATATTCAGACCCCTTCACTTTTTCCACATTTTGTTACGTTGCAGCCTTATTCTAAAATTGATTAAATAAAATAAAATGTCCTCATCAATCTACACACAATACCCCATAATGACAAAGCGAAAACACATTTTTAGAAATGTGTGCAAATGTATTCAAAATAAAAAAACAGAAATATCTTCTTTACATAAGTATTCAGATCCTTTGTTATGAGACTCGAAATTGAGCTCAGGTGCATCCTGTTTCCATTGATCATCCTTGAGATGTTCCTACAACTTGATTGGAGTCCACCTGTGGTAAATTCAATTGATTGGACATGATTTGGAAAGGCACACACCTGTCTATATAAGGTCACACAGTTGACAGTGCATGTCAGAGCAAAAACCAAGCTATGAGGTCGAAGTAATTGTCCGTAGAGCTCCGAGACAGGATTGTGTCGAGGCACAGATCTGGGGAAGGGTACCAAAAAATGTCTGCAGCATTGAAGGTCCCCAAGAACAGAGTGGCCTCCATCATCCTTAAATGGAAGAAGTTTGGAACCACCAAGACTCTTCCTAGAGCTGGCCGCCCGACCAAACTGAGCAATCGGGGGAGAAGGGCCTTGGTCAGGGAGGTGACAAGAACCCGATGGTCACGGTGACAGAGCTCGAGAGTTCCTCTGTGGAGATGGGAGAACCTTCCAGAAGGACAACCATCTCTGCAGCACTCCACCAATCAGGCCTTTATGGTAGAGTGGCCAGACTGAAGCCACTCCTCAGTAAAAGGCACATGACAGCCCGCTTGGAGTTTGCCAAAAGGCACCTAAAGGACTCGGCCCATGAGAAACAAGATTCTCTGGTCTGATGAAACCAAGATTGAACTCTTTGGCCTGAATGCCAAGCGTCACGTCTGGAGGAAACCAGGCACCGCTCATCACCTGGCCAATACCATCCCTACGGTGAAGCATGGTGGTGGCAGCATCATGCTGTGCGGATGTTTTTCAGCGGCAGGGACTGGGATACTAGTCAGGATCGAGAGAAAGATGAACGGAGCAAAGTACAGAGAAATCCTTGATGAAAACCTGCTCCAGAAGGCTCAGGACCTCAGACTGGGGCGAAGGTTCACCTTCCAACAGAACAACGACTCTAAGCACACAGCCAAGACAACGCAGGACTGGCTTCGGGACAAGTCTCAATGTCCTTGAGTGGCCCAGCCAGAGCCCAGACTTGAACCCGATTGAACATCTCTGGAGAGACCTGATAAAAGCTGTGCAGCGACGCTCCCCATCCAAACTGACAGAGCTTGAGAGGATCTCCAGAGAAGAATGGGAGAGTGTATTTCAGTTTCTTGAATTTTAGAAACCAGAAACAGTACGTTATTGGCCATAGCCTTTTGTCTGTCGTGGCCTTTTTTCTGTCATGGACTTTTTTTTCTGTCATGGACTTTAGTCTGTCATGGACAGTGCTTTCAAAGTGTTGTATGAATTCCAACTTAACTAGGGGTTGGTGGAGAGGACTTCTCCCATTGACCCATAGTCACTCCTTATATCTCCATATGATCCAGGCTCACCTAATTATTTCCAAGCATGGACTGCCCTTGAGGAGATAAACTGGTCTCACAAATCCCTCTCACTGAAATCCATTCCGTATTGTTATTGCTTCTTAGAGTTGGGATCCTGAAAATAAAATTGAGTTCCGAGCATAAACTCTTTGATTGGCACGCGATATACATAATGTGATGTATGAGATATGTCCTTTGTTTTAGAGCACTTCACTGTTCTGTATATTGCACCACTTGGTAGAGCATGGCGCTTGCAACGCCAGAGTTGAGGGTTCGATTCCCGTGGGGGACCAGTACAAAAGTACGGAAATGTATGCACTCATTACTGTAAGTCACTCTAGATAAGAGCGTCTGCTAAATGTAAAAATATCGCTTTTATCTCCGTCCAAACTAGTTAAACATGATGACAGTCAAGAAAGGACTGTTCCTATAACAATGATCTGAAGATTTCACATTTTGCATATAGTAAATTGGTCAGAATGAGACAATTGCTTTCCATAGCTTACAATAGCTGATCTGTATGACTCAAGTAGTTGGACTCCCGCACCGATGCAGAACCACCAGCCTCTTGAATATGAAGGGAGTAAGCAGTTAAGAGCGTTGGGCCAGTAACCGAAAGGTCGTTGGTTCAAATCCCTGAGCAGATTAGTTGAAAAATCTGTCAATGTGCCCTTGAGCAAGGCACGTTACCCTAATTTCTACTGTAAATTGCTCTGGATAAGAGCGTCTGCTATGTGACGTAAATGTAGGCCGTGTGGAAAAACCTGTTCAGTCCATTTCAGAAAGGAAGCTGCTTCCCTACTGAGATCATTCCCCGATAAGTCATTACAAGTAATTGAAGCAGGTTCAATACCTTCACAAACCTATTATTCATTAAGTTATACTCCCTGATCGAGGCTTGGAAACGCTAGTCCCTGCCGTGGGTCTAATTTAAGATCATAATTGTAATTTTCAAAAGGTCATATTTGAATACGAGTTGTGTAGGTCTCCCCTGTAGATTAATTTAAAAGCTGCAATTTCACCCACACTGACTATCATTAATCATTGTTTTGCCGTGGCTCTTTTTAAGTAGGAATAAAGCTTTTATGAAACTGAAGTGTGCAGTCATGGTCATTTATATTTATAACATTTTCTATTGATTTCTCCACTCTTTTAGAATCACGACACAGCTAAAATTGACCCTTTCTAGCCACCTACGCCACCCTCTCATTGGCAGCCTTATATATCCATACTATAGTCAGGACTACCTTTACAGATGACCATCCTGCAGGCATAACATTACTGCCATCAGCAATGTGGTTTATGATTTTAAATAAGTTGGGCTGCTGGTTATTTTGGTTTAAAGAACCTCCTCCTTCTCCCCCCCCACCCTCCTCCTCCACTCAGACAGGAGCAAGTCAGACAGGTGTCTTTTACGCCGTGATTTTTATTTTATTTTATGCTATTGCTCGACAACTGAAATCTCCGTCGACCAACGGCCTATCAAACAAAACAATGGACCAGTCGACTAAATGGGATCAGCCCTAGTATGTGTCTTCTCTGTTTCAAGTTTGCCATGTGTCAGCTATAAGGACTCAGAAGTGTCACTCATAGCTGCCATTGTCCCATCGCTATGTGTTCAGACTGGTGGTGTTTGTGTGTGACCTTGTTAAAGCAGATCCACACGGGGGTTTAGGGGGTTCCAGACGTATGGCTCATTCAGGGGTAGCGACCCCCCATAGATTAGCCGGGATCTAAACCCTATCCTCCCTCTACTAAATTGCTGTGAGAGATTTTAGGGGGGATTTCTGACAGTCAAGTCCTGAAACCTGCACCGTATCCCTCAATCCGTGACCGGCTTGATGTGTTTGTGGGTGAATAATTTCTCTCTCTTTCTGCCAAGCAAACATATTCCTCCTCTCTTTGGCGCCTCACTCCATCATCCTGTGTTCCTCATATCAAGCAGCTTTTATGCAATGCCCACAAGCAAGGAGGTTTTAGGCCTGCTTCCACTGTGATTATTTTTGCAATGCAAATCCAAAAACCAGCCTATGGCAATCAACAGTGTAATAAACATCCATGCAACTATGTAAGATCATTTATCATAGACCACAAAAGTACCTTCTGCTTACTTCAACTTGATTCACACCCAAATAAATTAACAGTATAAAGAATATTGTCTGGTATTTTGCCCTTTTGCATGCATTTTAGACAGGATGATGTAATGCACTGTCATCCTAATCAAGCTAGACTTGTGACGGGTCTCTTTTCAGATCTCAAATCAAATCAAATCAAATTGTATTTGCCACATGCGCCGAATACAACAGGTGTAGACCTTACAGTGAAATGGTTACTTACAAGCCCTTAACCAACAATGCAGTTTTTAAGAAAAAAAAAGGAAAAAAAAGTGTTAAGTAAAAAATAGATAAAGAAAAAATAGCAAATAATTTAAAAGGCTATATACAGGGTGTACCGGTACAGAGTCAATGTGTGGGGGCACCGGTTAGTCGAGGTAATTGAGGTAATATGTACATGTGGGTAAAGTTAAAGTGACTATGCATAGATAATAAACAGAGTAGCAGCAGCGTAAAAGAGGGGGTGGGAGTGGGGTGGGGGGGCAATGCAAATAGTCTGGGTAGCCATGATTAGCTTTTCAGGAGTCTTATGGCTTGGGGGTAGAAGCTGTTAAGAAGCCTTTTGGACCTAGACTTGGCGCTGCGGTACCGCTTGCCGTGCGGTAGCAGAGAGAACAGTCTGACTAGGGTGGCTGGAGTCTGACAATTTTTAGGGCCTTCCTCTGACACCGCCTGGTATAGAGGTCCTGGATGACAGGAAGCTTGGCCCCAGTGATGTACTGGGCCATAGGTACATCATTGGGGCCAAGATCTAATAGGAAGTTGTGTCTGCATGTATTTTTTTTTATTACTTTGCCAATAATCTCTGTTGTACAGTATGATAGAATTGTGAATCGTTTTTGTAATGGCTACCTCAACACTCAGCATAATGGATTCGATAGTAAGGCTGATGGAATTGAAGTTCAGTTCACCTGGTTACCTGGTCCTGAAGCCAAAGGAGAAGAGTTGGCATGCAGCTCCTTTGGATTTGGCTCTGCTGTATCCCACCAGATGGGCTATCCTCTCCCAGTCACCTTCCATAAAGCAAACAATCAATCTGCTGCTGGGAGTTAGGTTTAGGGTTGGACGGTATCCAGATTTTCATACCGTTTTTGTACCTACCGGGGTATACGGTATTACCGAATGTGCACACAATGGAAGCACAAAACAATTTAGGCAACAGGGATCTTGATCCAGGAGAGGATTGAATGTCTCTGCTGTGACCAAGAAGCTTGATCTTGAAATCTACCCACTTAGCTAGTAAGTTAGCAAACCATATTTTGAAATACCCCAGGTATACGGTATAAACGGTATATCGCCCAAGCCTAGTTGGACTTCGCTCATCTCTCCCCAAATGTAGATTAATCTAAAGGAGTACTAGTGTCTCTCTCATCCTGGAGGAATCCTCCAGTATACCAGAGGTCAAGGAAGCACTTCTTATCTCCTTTGAATGATTCGCTCCATATTGTTGTTCAAAGGCTGTTTCTGCAAGGCACCCCTGATATCTACTGAAGCTGTTTACTTTGTTGACAGAGCAGAGTTACATATTTTAATGGGCTGCACTGCTAGGAGCTAACTATGGCTCAAACAGGCCCTGTTAGATTTTAGAATTAGACTACAGGGCACTACTGTGAGCTCTCATACAGTGTCGTGCGAAAGTATTCACCCCCCCCTTGGCATTTTTCCTATTTTGTTGCCTTACAACCTGGAATTAAAATTGATTTTGGGGGGGTTTGTATCATTTGATTTACACAACATGCCTACCACTTTGAAGATGCAAAATATTTTTTATTGTGGAACAAACAAGAAATAAGAAAAAAAAACAGAACTTGAGCGTGCATAACTATTCACCCCACCAAAGTCAATACTTTGTAGAGCCACCCTTTGCAGCGATTACAGCTGCAAGTCTCTTGGGGTATGTCTCTATAAGCTTGGCACATCTAGCCACTGGGATTTTTGCCCATTCTTCAAGGCAAAACTGCTCCTGCTCCTTCAAGTTGGATGGGTTTCGCTGGTGTACAGCAATCTTTGTCATACCACAGATTCTCAATTGGATTGAGGTCTGGGCTTTGACTAGGCCATTCCAAGACATTTAAATGTTTCCCCTTAAACCACTCGAGTGTTGCTTTAGCAGTATGCTTAGGGTCATTGTCCTGCTGGAAGGTGAACCTCCGTCCTAGTCTCAAATCTCTGGAAGACTGAAACAGGTTTCCCTCGAATTTCCCTGTATTTAGCGCCATCCATCATTCCTTCAATTCTGACCAGTTTCCCAGTCCCTGCCGATGAAAAACATCCCCACAGCATGATGCTGCCATCACAATGCTTCACTGTGGGGAGGGTGTTCTCGGGGTGATGAGTGGTGTTCGGTATGCGCCAGACATAGCGTTTTCCTTGATGGCCAAAAAGCTACATTTTAGTCTCATCTGACCAGAGTACCTTCTTCTATATGTTTGGGGAGTCTCCCACATGCCTTTTGGCGAACACCAAAAGTTTGCTTATTTTTTCTTTAAGCAATGGCTTTTTTCTGGCCACTCTTCCATAAAGCCCAGCGCTCTTTGGAGTGTACAGCTTAAAGTGGTCCTATGGACAGATACTCCTGTGGAGCTTTGCAGCTCCTTCAGGGTTATCTTTGGTCTCTTTGTTGCGTCTCTGATTAATGCCCTCCTTGCCTGGTCCGTGAGTTTTGGTGGGCTGCCCTCTCTTGTCAGGTTTGTTGTGGTGCCATATTCTTTCCATTTTTTTATAATGGATTTAATGGTGCTCTGTGGGATGTTCAAAGTTTCTGATCTTTTTTTATAACCCAACCCTGATCTGTACTTCTCCACAACTTTGTCCCTGACCTGTTTGGAGAGCTCCTTGGTCTTCATGGTGCCGCTTGCTTGGTGGTGCCCCTTGCTTAGTGGTGTTGCAGACTCTGGGGCCTTTCAGAACAGGTGTGTATATATACTGAGATCATGTGACAGATCATGTGACACTTATATTGCACACAGGTGTACTTTATTTAACTAATTATGCGACTTCTGAAGGTAATTGGTTGCACCAGATCTTATTTAGGGGCTTCATAGCAAAGGGGGTGAATACATATGCACCCACCACTTTTCCGTGATTTATTTTTTTGAATCTTTTGAAACAGGTTATTTTTTTCATTTCACTTCACCAATTTGGACTATTTTGTGTATGTCCATTACATGAAATCCAAATAAAAAATCAATTTAAATTACAGGTTTTAATGCAACAAAATAGGAAAAACGCCAAGGGGCATGAATACTTTTGCAAGACACTGTAGCTCTGCCTTGACTAAGTCTCTCTCAATCTCACTTCCTGTCCTTTGGCATGCTTACAAACATAGAGGCAACTTGGGTAGACAGATTCTTCTTTGCATGTTCTGAAAAGATTTGGCATGGGCCCTTGGATCCTCAAAAAGTTATACAGCTGCACCATCGAGAGCATCTTGACTGGCTGCATCACCGCGTGGTATGGCAAATGTACCGCCCTCAACCACAAAGCGCTACAGAGGGTGGTGCGGACAGCCCAGTACATCACTGGGGCAGAGCTCCATGCCACCCAGGACCTCTATATCAGGCAGTGTCAGAGGAAGGCCCGAAATATTGCCAAAGACTCCAGCCACCCAAGCCATAGACTGTTCACTCTGCTACTGTCTGACAAACAGTACTGGAGCATAGGCTCTCAGACCAACAGGCTCCGAGACAGGTTCTACCCCCAAGCCATAAGACTGCTAAATAGCCAGACTGTTAAATAGTCAATTATGGGACCCAAATTATCTGCACTGACTCTATTTTGCACTGACCCTACGCACACTCACTAGACTTTATATACACCATATACACATTCATTCACACACATACATTGACACTCCCATACAAAACCCATCCACATTCACATATACCACATACATACACGCATACCGACACAACACAAACACACATACATACACGTTACACACACACACTTTTACACACATCACATGCTGCTGCTGCTCTGTATTTTACTCTTATTATTATCTATCCTGATGCCTAGTCACTTTACCCTGCCTTCATGTACATATCTACCTCAAATACCTTATTATTATCTGTTCTGATGCCTAGTCACTTTATCCTGCCTTCATGTACATATCTACCTCAAATACATTATTATTATTATCTGTTCTGATGCCTAGTCACTTTACCCTGCCTTCATATACATATCTACCCCAAATACCTTATTGTTATCTATCCTGATGCCTAGTCACTTTACCCTGCCTTCATGTACATATCTACTTCAAATACCTTATTATTATCTATCCTGATGCCTAGTCACTTTACCCTGCCTTCATGTACATATCTACCTCAAATACCTTATTATTATCTATCCTGATGCCTAGTCACTTTACCCTGCCTTCATATACATATCTACCTCAAATACCGTATTATTATCTATCCTGATGCCTAGTCACTTTACCCTGCCTTCATATACATATCTACCTCAAATACCTTATTATTATCTATCCTGATGCCTAGTCACTTTACCCTGCCTTCATATACATATCTACCTCAAATACCTTATTATTATCTGTTCTGATGCCTAGTCACTTTACCCTGCCTTCATATACATATCTACCTCAAATACCTTATTATTATCTATCCTGATGCCTAGTCACTTTACCCTGCCTTCATGTACATATCTACCTCAAATACCTTATTATTATCTATCCTGATGCCTAGTCACTTTACCCTGCCTTCATATACATATCTACATCAAATACCTTATTATTATCTGTTCTGATGCCTAGTCACTTTACCCTGCCTTCATATACATATCTACATCAAATACCTTATTATTATCTATCCTGATGCCTAGACACTTTACCCTGCCTTCATATACATATCTACCTCAAATACCTTATTATTATCTATCCTGATGCCTAGTCACTTTACCCTGCCTTCATATACATATCTACATCAAATACCTTATTATTATCTGTTCTGATGCCTAGTCACTTTACCCTGCCTTCATGTACATATCTACGTCAAATACATTACTGTTATCTATCCTGATGCCTAGTCACTTTACCCTAACTTTATGTACATATCTACCTCAAATACCTGATACCTCTGCACATTGATCTGGTACTCTCTGTATATACAGTGGGGGAAAAAAGTATTTAGTCAGCCACCAATTGTGCAAGTTCTCCCACTTAAAAAGATGAGAGAGGCCTGTAATTTTCATCATAGGTACACGTCAACTATGACAGACAAATTGAGATTTTTTTTCTCCAGAAAATCACATTGTAGGATTTTTAATGAATTTATTTGCAAATTATGGTGGAAAATAAGAATTTGGTCACCTACAAACAAGCAAGATTTCTGGCTCTCACAGACCTGTAACTTCTTCTTTAAGGGGCTCCTCTGTCCTCCACTCGTTACCTGTATTAATGGCACCTGTTTGAACTTGTTATCAGTATAAAAGACACCTTTCCACAACCTCAAACAGTCACACTCCAAACTCCACTATGGCCAAGACCAAAGAGCTGTCAAAGGACACCAGAAACAAAATTGTAGACCTGCACCAGGCTGGGAAGACTGAATCTGCAATAGGTAAGCACCTTGGTTTGAAGAAATCAACTGTGGGAGCAATTATTAGGAAATGGAAGACATACAAGACCACTGATAATCTCCCTCGATCTGGGCCTCCACGCAAGATCTCACCCCGTGGGGTCAAAATGATCACAAGAATGGTGAGCAAAAATCCCAGAACCACACGGGGGGACCTAGTGAATGACCTGCAGAGAGCTGGGACCAAAGTAACAAAGCCTACCATCAGTAACACACTACGCCGCCAGGGACTCAAATCCTGCAGTGCCAGACGTGTCCCCCTGCTTAAGCCAGTACATGTCCAGGCCCGTCTGAAGTTTGCTAGAGTGCATTTGGATGATCCAGAAGAGGATTGGGAGAATGTCATATGGTCAGATGAAACCAAAATAGAACTTTTTGGTAAAAACTCGTCGTGTTTGGAGGACAAAGAATGCTGAGTTGCATCCAAAGAACACCATACCTACTGTGAAGCATGGGGGTGGAAACATCATGCTTTGGGGCTGTTTTTCTGCAAAGGGACCAGGACGACTGATCCGTGTAAAGGAAAGAATGAATGGGGCCATGTATCGTGAGATTTTGAGTGAAAACCTCCTTCCATCAGCAAGGGCATTGATGATGAAACGTGGCTGGGTCTTTCAGCATGACAATGATCCCAAACACACCGCCCGGGCAACGAAGGAGTGGCTTCGTAAGAAGCATTTCAAGATCCTGGAGTGGCCTAGCCAGTCTCCAGATCTCAACCCCTGTCACGATCGTCGTAAGGAATAGACCAAGGCGCAGCGTGATGAACGAACATGTTTATACTTTATTATCTTTAGTGATAATAGACACCAAAACAAGAAACGACTCGTGAAGTCCCCGGTAACAATGACCAACACGGAACAAAAACCCACAAACACAAAGGGAAAACAGACAGTTTAAATATGGCTCCCAAACAGAGACAACCAACGACAGCTGACACTCGTTGCCTCTGATTGGAAGTAACTCTAACCAACATAGAAATAAACACAACAGAATGAACACACCCTGGCTCAACATATAGAGTCCCAGAGCCAGGGTGTGACAGTACCCCCCCCCCCCTAAAGGCGCGGACTGCGACCGCGCCTCAACTTGAACAAAACAGGGGAGGGCTGGGTGGGCATACCTCCTCGGCGGCGGTTCTGGCTCCGGTCTTGCCACCCACCCTCCAATAAACCCCCCATAGCGCCCCTGGTCCAGTCTGGCCCCGCTGGCTGGAGCTGAACTGGACTTAGCAGGAGCGGTTAGCTTCAGCTCCATAGTGGAGCAGTTGACCGGTACCTTCCCAGGCACCGGTGGCCCAGGCACGGGTTGTGCTGGACTGACGACGCGCACCCCGGGCTTAGTGCGTGGAGGAGGAACGGGCCTTACCAGGCTGACGACGCGCACCCCCTGGCCTGGTGCGTGGAGGAGGAACGGGCCTTACCAGGCTGAACGACTCGCACCCCTGGCCTGGTGCGTGGAGGAGGAACGGGCCTTACCAGGCTGACGACTCGCACCCCTGGCTTGGTGCGAGGAGGAGGAACGGGCCTTACCAGGCTGACGTCTCGCACCCCTGGCTTGGTGCGAGGAGGAGGAACGGGCCTTACCAGGCTGACGTCTCGCACCCCTGGCTTAGTGCGAGTGGCAGGAACAGGCCGGGCCGGGCTGGTGACGTGCACCGTATACTTGGTGCGAGTGGCAGGAACAGGCCGGGCCGGGCTGGCGACGCGCACCGTAGACTTGGTGCGAGTGGCAGGAACAGGCCGGGCCGGGCTGGCGACGCGCACCGTAGACTTGGTGCGTGGAACAGGGACAGGCCGGGCCGGGCTGGCGACGCGCACCGTAGACTTGGTGCGAGTGGCAGGAACAGGCCGGGCCGGGCTGGCGACGCGCACCGTATACTTGGTGCGTGGAGCAGGGACAGGCCGGACTGGGCTGGCGACGCACCCCGTAGGCTTGGTGCGTGGAGCAGGGACAGGCCGAACCGGGCTGTGGAGACGGATAGGGGACCTGGAGTGAAGAGCGGCCACAACCCGTCCTGGCTGAATGCCTACCCTCACACACTCTGTGTGAGGCATCCGCACAGGACGTACAGGGCGGTGTACCCGTAACCTGGTGGCCTTCTGAATCCGCCCCTTTTCTGCCTCCGTCAGCCCCGTCGTCCATGCCGTGTGCCCCCCCCTAAAAAATTTCTGGGGTTGCCTCTCGCCTGTCCGACGTTGACACTGCTGACGCCGCTGCTCCTCTTTCGCCAGGACCTCTCCCGGCGCTTCCTCCCATGTCCAGTCCAAGTTCTGCCCCGGGACACGCTGCTTGGTCCTTACTTGGTGGGTTTTTCTGTCACGATTGTCGTAGGGAATAGACCAAGGTGATGAACGAACATGTTTAAACTTTATTATCTTTAGTGATAATAGACAACAATAAACAAAACAAGAAACAACTCGTGAAGTCCACGGTAACAATGACCAACACGGAACAAGAACCCCCAAACACAAAGGGAAAACAGACAGTTTAAATATGGCTCCCAATCAGAGACAACCAACGACAGCTGACACTCGTTGCCTCTGATTGGGAGTCACTCTAGCCAACATAGAAATAAACACAACAGAATGAACACACCCTGGCTCAACATATAGAGTCCCAGAGCCAGGGTGTGACAACCCCATAGAAAATATTTGGAGGGAGTTGAAAGTCCGTGTTGCCCAGCGACAGCCCCAAAACATCACTGCTCTAGAGGAGATCTGCATGGAGGAATGGGCCAAAATACAAGCAACAGTGTGTGAAAACCTTGTGAAGACTTACAGAAAACGTTTGACCTGTGTCATTGCCAACAAAGGGTATATAACAAAGTATTGAGAAACTTTAGTTATTGACCAAATACTTATTTTCCACCATAATTTGCAAATAAATTCAATAAAAATCCTGCAATGTGATTTTCTGGCATTTTTTTCTCATTTTGTCTGTCATAGATGACGTGTACCTATGATGAAAATTACAGGCCTCATCTTTTTAAGTGGGAGAACTTGCACAATTGGTGGCTGACTAAATACTTTTTTCCCCCACTGTACAGTTGAAGTCGGAAGTTTACAAACACTTAGGTTGGAATCATTATAACTGGTTTTTCAACCACTCCACACATTTCTTGTTAACAAACTATAGTTTTGGCAAGTCGGTTAGGACATCTACATTGTACAAGTAATTTTTCCAACAATTGTTTACAGACAGATGATTTCACTTATAATTCACTCTATCATAATGCTTGGGGTCATTGTCCATTTGGAAGACCCATTTGCGACCAAGCTTTAACTTCCTGACTGATTAATTGAGATGTTGCTTCAATATATCCACATAATTTTCCTTCCTCATGATGCCATCTATTTTGTGAAGTGCACCAGTCCCTTCCTGCAGCAAAGCACCCCCACAGCATGATGCTGCCACCCCCGTGCTTCACGGTTGGGATGGTGTTCTTCGGCTTGCAAGCTACCCCCTTTTTCCTCCAAAGATAACGATGGTCATTATGGCCAAACTGTTCTATTTTGTTTCATCAGACCAGAGGACATTTCTCCAAAATGTACAATGTCCTCTGGTCTGAAGAAACAAAAATAGAACAGTTTGGCCATAATGACCATTGTTATGTTTGGAGGAAAAAGGGGGTAGCTTGCAAGCCGTTGTCAAGGTTGTTGTCAAGGTATTGGAGTGGCCATCACAAAGCCCTGACCTCAAGCCTATAGAAAATGTGTGGGCAGACATGAAAAAGCGTGTGCGAGCAAGGAGGCCTACAAACCTGACTCAGTTACACCAGCTCTGTCAGGAGGAATGGGCCAAAATTCACCCAACTTATTGTGGGAAGCTTGTGGAAGGCTACCTGAAACATTTGACCCAAGTAAAAAAATGTAAAGGCAATGCTAACAAATACTAATTGAGTGTATGTAAACTTCTGACCCACTGGGAATGTGATGAAATAAATAAAAGCTGAAATAAATCATTCTCTCTCTCCTATTATTCTGACATTTCACATTCTTAAAATAAAGTGGTGATCCTAACTGACCTAAGACTAGGTTTTTTACTAGGATTAAATGTCAGGAATTGTGAAAAACTGAGTTTAAATGTATTTGGCTAAGGTGTATGTAAACTTCTGACTTCAACTGTAGCTCCATTCTTGTGTATTTTATTTTATTCCTCGTGTTAGTATTTTAGATCTACCATGAGCATCAACTTCCAATGCAGTAATGTTGTCAAGGTGCCCGGACACTTGCCCCGATGCTGTTATCTCAATGTTCCTAGCCAGAGTGAAGTACGTTACTGCTAATGCCCAACATTCAACCGCTGATAGGCTGTTTTTAAATGGCTGTGGCAACGTTTGACCAACCTGAACTGAATCAACAAGTGTTTCTTCTCGAAAATGCTTATTAGAGAAATGTTTTCTCTATTAGTTTCAGTGTTTTGACCCTTTTTAAAGGTTTTTTATTTTAATGGTTGCTCACAATGTAGAGAGCTCTGTGATTTTTGTCTGTGAATGAAAAGCGTTCTACAAATGCAATGTATTATTATTGTGGTTTTAGTCTGTTGAAGACTGGCCACATGTTCTCAAGTTCTATGGCCTTCTTTCTTCTCTGTTTTGTTTCTCTGCAGTGGTTGTGCTGTATGTGCAGGGTATCGGCACAAAAGAGTGGAGGGAGGTGAGTTGAAAATTTTATTTATATTTTCAGCTTTTTTCATTTCCGTCTTGACTCACTGTTCTGTTGAAGGTACTTATTCATACTATTTGGGGGAAACGTAAGAACCTTCCAGACTGAGACTCATGTTGTTCCATCATCATCTTGATTTTTGGAGCTGATCCACTGACACTGAAATTAGGGCTGTGACGGTCATGGAATTTTGGATGACAGTTATTGGCCAGCCAAATGACCGCGGTCACCTTAATAACCGTTCGAATAGCACAAAAAAATATATATATATACAGTGCATTCGGAAAGTATTCAGACCCTTTGACTTTTTCCACATTTTGTTACGTTACAGCCTTATTCTAAAATTGATTAAATTGTTTTCCCCCCTCATTAATCTACACACAATACCCCATAATGACAAAGCAAAACAGTTTTGCAAATTTATAAAAAATTAAAAACTGAAATATGACATTTACATAAGTATTCAGACCCTTTACTCAGTACTTTGTTGAAGCACCTTTGGCAGCGATTACAGCCTTGAGTCTTCTTGGGTATGACGCTACAAGCTTAGCACACCTGTATTTGGGGAGTTAATCCCATTCTTCTCTACAGATCCTCTCAAACTCTGTGAACCTTTGCCCCAGTCTGATGCCCTGAGCGCGCTGGAGCAGGTTTTCATCAAGGATCTCTCTGTACTTTGCTCCGTTCATCTTTCCCTCGATCCTGACTAGTCTCTCAGTCCCTGCCGCTGAAAAACATCCCCACAACATGATGCTGCCACCACCATGCTTCACCGTAGGGATGGTGCCAGGTTTCCTCCAGACGTGACGCTTGGCATTCAGGCCAAAGAGTCAATCTTGGTTTCATCAGAATGATGGAGGCCACTGTGTTCTTGGGGACCTTCAATGCTGCAGAATTTTTTTGGTACCCTTCCCCAGATCTGTGCCTCGATACAATCCTGTCTCGTAGCTCTACGGACAATTTCTTCAACCTCATGGCTTGGTTTTCGCTCTGACATGCACTGTCAACTGTGGGACCTTATATAGACAGGTGTGTGCCTTTCCAAATCATGTACAATCAATTTAATTTACCACAGGTGGAATCAGTCCAATCAAGTTGTAGATTCATCTCAAGGATGATCAATGGAAACAGGATGCACCTGAGCTCAATATCGAATCTCTGAATACTTATGTAAATAAGGTATTTCTGTTTTTTAGTTTTTATAAATTTGCAAAAATGTCTAAAAACCTGTTTTCACTTTGTCATTATGGGGTATTGTGTGTAGATTGATGAGGATTTTTATTTATTTAAACCATTTTAGAATGAAGCTGTAACATAACAAAATGTGGAAAAGTCAAGGAGTCTGAATACTTTCCGAATGCACTATATATATATAGAGAGAGAGATATAGAGATATAGAGATATAGAGATATATAGATATAGAGATATATATATATATATATATATATATATATAGAGATATAGAGATATATATATATAGAGATATAGATATATATATATATATATATATATATATATATATATATATATATATATATATATATATATATATATATATATATATATATATATATATATATATATATATATATATATATATATATATATATATATATATATATATATATATATATATATATATATTGTGATGTCACGAGAGGCTGTGTCCTGGAGGGACGTTACATCCCCCTGAGGTGGCTGCAAACCCAGACAGCTATGGCTCCATCTGCTGGTATGGTCGGGAACTCCACCCCTCTATGGCCAATCTTCCCACGCAGCTGAAACAAATGAGGAGCTGATGAGCTGAAGGTGGGGGGGGTGAAGAGACACAGTCTCCAACCTGGGCTCTCTGGAGGACAAGAGTGCTGCACGTCCACTTCCATGAGGAATATAAGGATTTGGAGATACTTACCTTTGGGAAATACTCACCTTTGGATATATGCACCTGTGGAAATACGTGAGAGACATTTGGAAGGACTTTTTGCTGGGTTGGCCACTAGCTGCAACGTGGACTACAGTAAGGCTGGGGAAAAGTTATCTGAGCGAGTGAGAATTATGATTTGGGATGTGGAAGAGACATCCCTGAACTGTTAACCCTTAAAGAGCCACAAGAGAACAGAATTTTGTTATATTTTCGTTAATTTCCCAAGACCTATAATAAAATCCTTGTTTTGTTTGAACCTTGTCTCCTTGCACTACTTGAGCAATCCCGCTGAAAGCTGTGTAGCCTCTCGTGACGTCACAGATGGTGGAGAATACGGGGTACGCTCAAGCGTTAATAGTGCATGTCGGAGGAGGATACCGAAGGTTTGATCACCCAGTTTTCCAAGTTGGCCGTAGGCTCCCCGCCCGACTGAAATGGAGGACATATTGAAAGCCCTTGTTGCTGGCCAGCAAGCCCAGATGCAAGCAAACGTGGCTCTCTTGGAGGAGCAAAAGAAAGCCAACCTTCTGAAGGCAGAGGAATTGCAGTTGCAGAGACAGAGGGTTGTCCAAAATACCCGCCCAATAAAGGCAAGTGACTTTATATCTAAGATGGGAGCTACCGATGACATTGAGGCATACCTGCATGCATTTGAGGCCACGGCCACTAGGGAAGCCTGGCCCAAGCAACAGTGGGTTGGTCTGATAGCCCCCTTTCTAACCGGGGAAGCGCTGAATGCTGTCCGGGACCTGGGCCCTGACCAGGTTACTGACTATGATGCCCTGAAGTCTGAGATCCTCAGCAGATATGGACTCACAAAGTTTGGTATGGCCCAGCGCTTTCACAGTTGGACCTTCCAACCAGACCAACCTCCTCGGGCGCAGATGCATGAACTTGTCCGAATCGCAAGGAAATGGCTGGATCCGCAGAGGAATACAGCAGCGGCGGTGGTGGAGGCCGTTGTGGTGGATCGTTACCTACGCGCCCTGCCTTATGAGGCAAAAACGGTTCATCAGTCAACAGGCCTTGACCACGGCTGATCTGACCGTGGAAGCTGTGGAAAAGTACCAGGCCACAGCGGAGATGCTGAATGCTTCCCGAAAAGACCCCAGGAGGCGGCCCCACCACAAATGGGAAGAACCCGTCCAAAGGACCCCAAGGTCTCTAACCCAGCCACGTCAGGACTTATCCCAGCTCCAGGGGGAGCCAGAAACCAGGCGGGTCCAAGAAGAGTACACCAGGAGGGAAACTTCGACAGTGTTACCGGTGTGGGGAGATGGGACATATCTCCTGGCAGTGTGGGAAACCAGCCGATGAACCTATGCCCACTGCGGAGTCCTCCAGCTCAGCACCCACACACCGTTTTGCCTCGCTCTTGGGAGTCGTAGATGGCGGCCCAGATCGACCCCCCACCTGCCCGGTAACTGTGAATCACCATGATGTGGAGGCCTTACTGGATTCTGGTAGCCGGGCCACCCTGGTGCGTAAGGATTTGGTGGGCCCAACGTGTCTGACCCCGGGGAAAGTCCTCCCAGTTTCCTGTGTCCATGGGGACACCAGAGAATACCCCATTACTGAACTTACAATGACCAGCACACGGGGAACCATACACACGACGGCGGGGGTGGTTGATTCCCTCCCCGTCCCTGTCCTAATTGGGACGAGACTGCCCAGCCTTTTACCCACTCTGGAGAGAGTCTCAGGAGAGGATAACCCGAGTACCTCGGAAACGGAGAGGCAAGACTCATCCTGGGAAGGCTCCGGTGCAATCCTCCGAGTTACTCACTCCCGCCCGGGCTCTGATAGGGATGGCAGGTGTTCAGACCGACACAGAGACGGAGCTACAGAATCTGGACAAAGAACTGTCTGGTCTGAAGGGGACCGCTGAGAGGTATCGTTTGTTAAAGCAACAGTTAGACATGAAGACAGAAGAGTTAGATATCCTCCAGGCTAAACTCCAACAGAGCTCCTTCCCTAAGCAACAGGAGGAGCTGGAGAGGCTGCGCAGGACCATCGAGGAGTGTGAGGGAGACCCTGCGCAGTAGTAAGGAGGTCCAGAAGAAGGCAGAGGAGAAGTACAAGGGGTTGGAGAACAAGATGAAGAATGCGGAGGCAGAGAGAGAGAAGGGAACTGAAAGCTGCTCAACAGAAGCTAAACTCTGCTAAAACCAAGGCTGATGCGTTCAGTAAGAAACTCAAGGAGAGACAACAGGAGGCTGAGTCCCTGGTCCTAGAGTTGGAGGAGTTGAAGAGAGAGCAGTCTGGCAAGCACCACGGCAATGCGGACGCCCTCTCCCGGCGTGATGCCTTCTTCGCTGCCTTTACCGACGAGGACGTCGGTCCCGAGGAGGGGATGTGTGATGTCACGAGAGGCTGTGTCCTGGAGGGACGTTACATCCCCCTGAGGTGGCTGCAAACCCAGACAGCTATGGCTCCATCTGCTGGTATGGTCGGGAACTCCACCCCTCTATGGCCAATCTTCCCACGCAGCTGAAACAAATGAGGAGCTGATGAGCTGAAGGTGTGGGGGTGAAGAGACACAGTCTCCAACCTGGGCTCTCTGGAGGACAAGAGTGCTGCACGTCCACTTCCATGAGGAATATAAGGATTTGGAGATACTTACCTTTGGGAAATACTCACCTTTGGATATATGCACCTGTGGAAATACGTGAGAGACATTTGGAAGGACTTTTTTGCTGGGTTGGCCACTAGCTGCAACGTGGACTACAGTAAGGCTGGGGAAAAGTTATCTGAGCGAGTGAGAATTATGATTTGGGATGTGGAAGAGACATCCCTGAACTGTTAACCCTTAAAGAGCCACAAGAGAACAGAATTTTGTTATATTTTCGTTAATTTCCCAAGACCTATAATAAAATCCTTGTTTTGTTTGAACCTTGTCTCCTTGCACTACTTGAGCAATCCCGCTGAAAGCTGTGTAGCCTCTCGTGACGTCACAGATGGTGGAGAATACGGGTACGCTCAAGCGTTAATAGTGCATGTCGGAGGAGGATACCGAAGGTTTGATCACCCAGTTTTCCAAGTTGGCCGTAGGCTCCCCCGCCCGACTGAAATGGAGGACATATTGAAAGCCCTTGTTGCTGGCCAGCAAGCCCAGATGCAAGCAAACGTGGCTCTCTTGGAGGAGCAAAAGAAAGCCAACCTTCTGAAGGCAGAGGAATTGCAGTTGCAGAGACAGAGGGTTGTCCCAAATACCCGCCCAATAAAGGCAAGTGACTTTATATCTAAGATGGGAGCTACCGATGACATTGAGGCATACCTGCATGCATTTGAGGCCACGGCCACTAGGGAAGCCTGGCCCAAGCAACAGTGGGTTGGTCTGATAGCCCCCTTTCTAACCGGGGAAGCGCTGAATGCTGTCCGGGACCTGGGCCCTGACCAGGTTACTGACTATGATGCCCTGAAGTCTGAGATCCTCAGCAGATATGGACTCACAAAGTTTGGTATGGCCCAGCGCTTTCACAGTTGGACCTTCCAACCAGACCAACCTCCTCGGGCGCAGATGCATGAACTTGTCCGAATCGCAAGGAAATGGCTGGATCCGCAGAGGAATACAGCAGCGGCGGTGGTGGAGGCCGTTGTGGTGGATCGTTACCTACGCGCCCTGCCTTATGAGGCAAAACGGTTCATCAGTCAACAGGCCTTGACCACGGCTGATCTGACCGTGGAAGCTGTGGAAAAGTACCAGGCCACAGCGGAGATGCTGAATGCTTCCCGAAAAGACCCCAGGAGGGCGGCCCCACCACAAATGGGAAGAACCCGTCCAAAGGACCCCAAGGTCTCTAACCCAGCCCGTCAGGACTTATCCCAGCTCCAGGGGGAGCCAGAAACCAGGCGGGTCCAAGAAGAGTACACCAGGGGGGGGAAACTTCGACAGTGTTACCGGTGTGGGGAGATGGGACATATCTCCTGGCAGTGTGGGAAACCAGCCGATGAACCTATGCCCACTGCGGAGTCCTCCAGCTCAGCACCCACACACCGTTTTGCCTCGCTCTTGGGAGTCGTAGATGGCGGCCCAGATCGACCCCCCACCTGCCCGGTAACTGTGAATCACCATGATGTGGAGGCCTTACTGGATTCTGGTAGCCGGGCCACCCTGGTGCGTAAGGATTTGGTGGGCCCAACGTGTCTGACCCCCGGGGAAAGTCCTCCCAGTTTCCTGTGTCCATGGGGACACCAGAGAATACCCCATTACTGAACTTACAATGACCAGCACACGGGGAACCATACACACGACGGCGGGGGTGGTTGATTCCCTCCCCGTCCCTGTCCTAATTGGACGAGACTGCCCAGCCTTTTACCCACTCTGGGAGAGTCTCAGGAGAGGATAACCCCGAGTACCTCGGAAACGGAGAGGCAAGACTCATCCTGGGAAGGCTCCGGTGCAATCCTCCGAGTTACTCACTCCCGCCCCGGGCTCTGATAGGGATGGCAGGTGTTCAGACCGACACAGAGACGGAGCTACAGAATCTGGACAAAGAACTGTCTGGTCTGAAGGGGACCGCTGAGAGGTATCGTTTGTTAAAGCAACAGTTAGACATGAAGACAGAAGAGTTAGATATCCTCCAGGCTAAACTCCAACAGAGCTCCTTCCCTAAGCAACAGGAGGAGCTGGAGAGGCTGCGCAGGACCATCGAGGAGTGTGAGGAGACCCTGCGCAGTAGTAAGGAGGTCCAGAAGAAGGCAGAGGAGAAGTACAAGGGGTTGGAGAACAAGATGAAGAATGCGGAGGCAGAGAGAGAGAAGGAACTGAAAGCTGCTCAACAGAAGCTAAACTCTGCTAAAACCAAGGCTGATCGTTCAGTAAGAAACTCAAGGAGAGACAACAGGAGGCTGAGTCCCTGGTCCTAGAGTTGGAGGAGTTGAAGAGAGAGCAGTCTGGCAAGCACCACGGCAATGCGGGACGCCCTCTCCCGGCGTGATGCCTTCTTCGCTGCCTTTACCCCGACGAGGACGTCGGTCCCGAGGAGGGGGATGTGTGATGTCACGAGAGGCTGTGTCCTGGAGGGACGTTACATCCCCCTGAGGTGGCTGCAAACCCAGACAGCTATGGCTCCATCTGCTGGTATGGTCGGGAACTCCACCCCTCTATGGCCAATCTTCCCACGCAGCTGAAACAAATGAGGAGCTGATGAGCTGAAGGTGTGGGGGTGAAGAGACACAGTCTCCAACCTGGGCTCTCTGGAGGACAAGAGTGCTGCACGTCCACTTCCATGAGGAATATAAGGATTTGGAGATACTTACCTTTGGGAAATACTCACCTTTGGATATATGCACCTGTGGAAATACGTGAGAGACATTTGGAAGGACTTTTTGCTGGGTTGGCCACTAGCTGCAACGTGGACTACAGTAAGGCTGGGGAAAAGTTATCTGAGCGAGTGAGAATTATGATTTGGGATGTGGAAGAGACATCCCTGAACTGTTAACCCTTAAAGAGCCACAAGAGAACAGAATTTTGTTATATTTTCGTTAATTTCCCAAGACCTATAATAAAATCCTTGTTTTGTTTGAACCTTGTCTCCTTGCACTACTTGAGCAATCCCGCTGAAAGCTGTGTAGCCTCTCGTGACGTCACAATATATATATAGAGAGAGAGAGAGAGAGAGAGAGATAGATAGATGATTCAACTGAGAGTGAACAAGACAGGATAAGATACATAGGTTCAGGTAGTGAGAGAGTGAACAAGACAGAATAAAATAGGTTTATGTAGTGATAGGAGTGAACAAGATGAGCCAAAGTTCCCCAGAGGTCTACAGCTCTAGAGGGGCTCATTAAATATTCACACCCACAGCATGGCTGATGGGGGACCTCTCTCTATCTCTTTCTGTCTCTATCTCTCTCGCTCTCTCTTTTAGAGAACGACTGATAATCGGCCTAGCCGATATATCGGGCCGATATTGTCCTTTTCTAGTCTATCGGCTATCGGCCCTTCTCTATCGGCTTAGCCGATAGTCCCTCTACATAGCAAAACTGCTGCTATGCCAGCCGCCACTCACCACCTAAGCCATGAGCACTGCACAATGCCGAGGAATGTCTAGCTGGGAATATCAGCAGCAGCAAGCTAGCTCATTCTCAAACAGAAAGGTGCAGTATTGAGAAATTGATTAATTGACACAGTGTCCAAAATCAAACTCCTGTTGCAGATATCAGTTTAGTTAATTCGCTAATAATAAGGCTTGTGTCTACGTGCCCGGGCATGCTAGCTAGCAGATAGATATGTGACCTGTTAGCAAAGATTACGATAACTAACCCTTTCATCTGGTGTTCGCTAGCTAGCTATATTAGCTACTATGCTAGATAGCTGGCTAGATAAACATGGTGCTAAGATATCAGATAGAAGCTAATAGTCAACGTAGCTAGCTAACATTAGCTGGTTATAATTTTGAACATGCAAGATTTTCAGCAACGAGCCATCTGACTTGCAGTGTAACATTAGCTATTTATTGGTGTGCTGATCTGACCAACCGCAGTCGTATACGTAAATTGACAGTTGATTGTCGGATTAGATGATTGTCATAATAGGGATCGAAGGAAGTGTTTTAAAATGCCTAAATAAAGGTTGGCAATAGGTTTAGCTACTTAAGAAACTTCTTACATGTTTATGGATCAAGAAAGCTGTAGATCAGTCTGTGTGCACCTTCTCACTTCTCAAACCATTCAGACTGAACGTGCATTGTCGTTTCATATTTATTTCCTACCCTCACTCTCCTTGTTAGATATTATGCACATTTATTGCTTGGTAGCAAACGCCATTGCCATTGAGCTAGTTCTTATAGTAGCAGTAAACAGCAGTAAGTGATAAGGGCGATGGAGAGAGATGTTAGAATATGTGAAAGGGAGCGTAGTTACAGCCTCGCTCTATCCAATCATAGCAGTAGGATCAAGTTACAACCTGCCCATTTCTTGACAGATAGCTGAACTAGCCAATTTGAGTCGTTTCGAATTTCGTCCTGGCAGCGGAGTTGTTTAGGGATGCGTCCTTTCTTTCCTGATCACGGAAAATTAAAACAAATACTAGTTTCATAAGCATCCGTGATCACAAATCATGACGTTACGTGGACCCATTTGCATTGAATAGATGTTTTATATTCATACATGGCTGTCTCTAGGAATTTCTGTCATTGAAATTTTCTAATTTAATGATATTGAATATCGGCCTAAAATATCAGCCATCGGCCTCCTTGACTCCCAAAAATCGGTATCGGCCCTAAAAAAAATCCATATCGGTCGTTCTCTAGAGCTCTCTCGCTCTCTCTCTTGCACTCTCTCTCTTTCTCTCTCTCTCGCTATCTCTATCTCTATCTCTCGCTATCTCTATCGCTATCTCTCGCTATCTCTCTCTCTTGCTATCTCTATCTCTCGCTATCTCTCTCTCTCGCTATCTATCTCTCTCGCTATCTCTCTCTCGCTATCTCTCTCTCTCGCTATCGCTCTCTCTCTCTCTCGCTATCTCTCTCTCTCGCTATCGCTCTCTCTCTCTCTCGCTATCGCTCTCTCTCTCTATCGCTATCGCTCTCTCTCTCTATCGCTATCGCTCTCTCTCTCTATCGCTCTCTCTCTCTCTCTCTCTCTCTCTCTCTCTCTCTCTCTCTCTCTCTCTCGAATGTCCTCTTCTTGCATTTTTTCCTGAGAGAAAACCCTTATCCTAAAGCCCATAATCAATTTAATCTCTGACAGGGTGCTGACGGTTTTTGTTTGTTTATATATTTCATAATTCAAGTCAACACTGCTTGACTAAAAAATGAGTCTGAGGCGATCACCTTACAGCAAGACGTCTTCTGCTTTTTCATAGTGACAGGGCTAATCAAAGAGAATAATTATAGGTTGGCAGGTAGCCGAGCGGTTAGTGTTGGGCCAGTAACCGCTGGTTCGAATACCCGAGCTGACAAGGTGAAAAATCAATGTGCTCTTGAGCAAGGCACTTAACCCTAATTTGTTCCAGGGGCGCTGTACTACTATGGCTGACCCTGTAAAACAACACATTTCACCGCAGCTATCCAGTGTATGTGACAATAAAATATATATTTTCTATAATCAGTAGAGTTAACTTTCAATCACCAACTACCTACAGACTTACAGTACCAGTCAAACGTTTGGACACACCTACTCATTCCAGGGTTTTTCTTTATTTTTACTATTTTCTACATTGTAGCATAATAGTGAAGACATCAAAACTATGACATAACACATTGAATCATGTAGGAACCAAAAATGTGTTAAACAAATCAAAATATATTTTATATTTGAGATTCTTCAAATAGCCACCCTTTGCCTTGATGACAGCTTTGCACACTCTTGGCATTCTCACAACCAGCTTCACCTGGAATGCTTTTCCAACAGTCTTGAAGGAGTTCCCACATATGCTGAGCACTTGTTGGCTGCTTTTCCTTCACTCTGCTGTCCGACTCATGCCAAACGATCTCAATTGGGTTGAGGTCGGGGGATTGTGGAGGCCAGGTCATCTGATGCAGCATTCCATCACTCTCCTTCTTGGTAAAATAGCCCTTACACAGCCTGGAGGTGTGCTGGGTCATTGTCCTGTTGAAAAACAAATGACAGTCCCACTAAGCCCAAACCAGATGGGATGGTGTGTCGCTGTTGAATGCTGTGGTAGCCATGCGGGTTAAGTGTGCCTTGAATTCTAAATAAATCACAGACAGTGTCACCAGCAAAGCATCCCCACACCATAACACCTCTTCCTCCATGCTTTACGGTAGGAACTACACATGCAGAGATAAATAAAAGAAAAAACCTGGAATGAGTAGGTGTGTATTTCCATCATTTATTGAGTGAAGACTCACAAGCCAAAGCATATTCCCTCACTCAACATCTCTCTATTTCTGATCACCACCACATACACTGAGACAAGGGTTGATAAATGATACGCACTTAAGTGTTGGTGTAAACTAAAAGTAAAATGGTGTTGTGCTGTACCCTCTTAGTTTCAGTCACTTCACAGCAGTTTTAGGGCATTTTCTTCACACAACAATATTGTATACACTAACATTCCCCACAACCCTCCACTACCCATTAACCAATCGTACGTCAGAGAACGCCACCCCAAAAAAGAACATGTCTCGTGATGACGGATGGTTCCGTAGTCGATGGATGCCAGGTAGGAGGCGTTCCAATATCTCCCCTCCCAGGCCGGATAATGGATTGGGAGGAACAGAGTTGATAGCTGGGATTATGTGCGCTGGGCGCTAAGGTCATGAGCCGGGTATTGAGGCAGTGCAGGGATCAATAGCTCATTACTCTGTGCTGTTGGAGCATACCAGCCAGGCCCTTTTCCCAATGGGGATTAGTGTCTGATAGATACAGATGGAGCACCAGCCCTGGGCCGGCCGGCTGAGACGAGTTCAGAATCACTGAGACACTCTCACTCCCGTGGTTCTGTTCTGTCTGAGGAGCCAGCCATTAGAACACTACACTCCCTTGGTTTAAACCCAGTGGTGATTGTGACTCACTGAGGATGTAGATCACATCACAGGCTGTAATGGTAATGGCTGTGGCACGGTGCTGTTCATTCCATTTAGAGTACTCCGGCTTTGCTGATCATTGTTTTTGAGTCGATCCCAATGTTACGGTTAATGAATGGGGATAATATTGCTAGTGATGTTAAACTTTGATATGCTTAGAATTAGAATGACATTGTGTCATTGATTATCATATGGGTCCTACTGATATCAATCATGGAGTTGATGTTTCCATAGAGGTTCTGTTAAATGGAGTATCACTCTGTCACCTGTCAATCATGGAGTTGATGTTTCCATAGAGGTTCTGTTAGATGGAGTATCACTCTGTCACCTGTATTTCTTTTTCCTGGCTACTGTTTTAGTTTGGCAGAACAGAGGTGATTGACAACACACTGAATCCAAACTTTGTGCGAAAGTTTTTCCTGGACTACTTCTTTGAAGAGAGGCAGAACCTCCGCTTTGACGTGTAAGTGACCAACATCTCTGTCTCATGCCATCTTGGAAATACCTACTGCTAGGCTAAAAGCCAAAAATAAACTTTTATTTTTATACATAGGACCAATTTATAAGTAGCTGTTTCAAGCATTTACTTTGCTCCCTTGTTAGTCTTTCGGATCACAGAGTAGGCCTTTCCCCTCAGAAGAGTGTGGGAGCCACGATGAGGGGCTGGCCAAACATGCCTTCAGAAAGTATTCATACCCCTTGACTTATTCCAAATTTTTTTGTGATACAGCCTGAATTCAAAATGGATAAAACAAATCACCCATCTACACACAATACCCCATAATGACAAAGTGAAAACATGTTTTTAGAATTTTTGGCAAATATATGGAAAATGAAATACAGAAATATCTAATTTACATAAGGATTCACACATGTTAGAATCACCTTTGGCACCGATTACAGCTGTGAGTCTTTCTGGGTAAGTCTCTAAGAGCTTTCCACACCTGGATTGTACAATATTTGTACATTATTCTTTTAAAAATTCTTCAAGCTCTGTCAAGTTGATTGTTGATCATTGCTAGACAGCCATTTTCAAGTCTTGCCATATATTTTCAAGCCGATTTTCAAGTCAAGACTAACTAGGCCACTCAGGACAATTCAATAGTTTCCATTAACTTGTCCATTTATTTTTTTTGTCGACGTTTAGAGATTTTGCATGGAAAATAGATGCGACAATTGACTGCTAGGGTGCCATTATACCTTTAATGTAGTCAACATTTTACATTGACATTTTAGTCATTTAGCAGACGCTCTTATCCAGAGCGACTTACAGTTTAGTGACTGCATACATTTTCATACTGCCGATATGCAGTAGGGTTTTTTGGGCAGTCTGTTTTTCATTATGAATTTTCTTCAAAACTCAAAAATATGAACAGTTCTGTCTGCTCTTAAAAGTCAGATTATATACAACTGCAGAATTCTATGGTGAACTGCGAAAATTTGTTTTTTTTTCAATAACTATTTGTGCTACTTGTTAGACGTTTGTATCATAGGGATGTGGGGAGAAAATAACATTTTGTACATAACTACTGTTAAAGTTTCCATGTAACTGTCTTGTGTCAATAAAGACACTTGTCTCCCGAGTGGCGCAGTGGTCTAAGGCACTGCATCGCAGTGCTAGCTGTGCCACTAGAGATTCTGGTTTGAATCCAGGCTCTGTCGTAGGCGACCTGGAGACCCATGGGCTGGCGCACAATTGGCACAGCGTTGTCCAGGGTAGGGGAGGGAATGGCCGGCAGAGATGTAGCTCAGTTGGTAGAGCATGGCGTTTGCAACGCCAGGGTTGTGGGTTCGATTCCCATGGGGGATTGAAAAACTAACAGGTCTGTGAGAGCTGGAATTCTTACTGGTTGGTAGGTGATCAAATACTTATGTCAAGCAATAAAATGCAAATTAATTACTTAAAAATCATACAATGTGATTTCTGACATCACGTGCCCGGCGTACCTTTAAAAGTATTTGGCAATCACCACTTATTCGAAACACAGAAACTAATTTGTCGCAAATAAAGTTTGACAATTATTTGTGTTGATCTTTAGAAAATGTCTCCTATCTGCCGTTTCCATTACACACGTCGCAATTATTTTTTTTGCGACATTGCTTTTGTCGAATAAACCTGGGTCAGTGGAAACCTGCATAATGTAATCTTGGTAAGCAACTCCAGTGTATATTTGGCCTTTGTGTTTTAGGTTATTATCCTGCTGAAAGGTGAATTCTTCTCCCAGTGTCTGGTGGAAAGCAGACTGAACCAGGTTTTCCTCTAGGATTGTCTCTGTGCTTAGCTCCATTCTGTTTCTTTTTTTATCCTGAAAAACTCCCCAGTCCTTAACAATTACAAGCATACCCATAACATTATGCTTGAAAATATGTAGTGTGGTAGTCAGTAATGTGTTGTCTTGGATTTGCCCCAAACATAACAGTTAATTGCTTGGCCACATCTTTTGCAGTATTACATTAGTGCCATGTTGTAAACAGGATGCATGTTTTATTCTGTACAGGCTTCCTTCTTTTCACTATGCCAATTAGGTTAGTATTGTGGAGTAACTACAATGTTGTTGATCCATCCTCAGTTTTCTATCACAGCCATTAAACTCTGCAATTGTTTTAAAGTCACTATTGGCTTAATGGTGAAATCCCTGAGCGGTGTCCTTCCTCTCCGGCAACTGAGTTAGGAAGGACGCCTGTATCTTTGTAGTGACTGGGTGTATTGATACACCATCCAAAGTGTAATTAATAACTTCACCATGCTCAAAGGGACATTCAATATCTGCTTTTTATTTCATTTTTACCCATCTATCAATAGTTTCCCTTCTTTGTAAGGGATCGGAAAACCTCCCTGGTCTTTGTGGTTGAATCTGTGTTTGAAATTCACTGCTCGACTGAGGGACCATTCAAGGTAGTCATTCAAAATAATTTTAAACACATGCAGCTTATTATGCAACTTTTTTACCTCCTAAACTTATTTAGGCTTGCCATAACAAAGGGGTTGAATACTTATTGACTGAAGACATTTCAGCTTTTCATTTTTTATTAATGTGTAAGAATTTTGAAAAACATAATTCCACTTTGACATTATGGGGTATTGTGTGTAGGCCAGTGACACAAAATCTCAATATAATCAATTTTAAATTCAGGCTGTAACACAACAAAATGTGGAAAAAGTCAAGGGGTGTGAATACTTCTGAAGAACAAGCCTTTTCATGTAGCTGTCACTAAATCCACTTGGTTATTCTGGTCAGCCACCCCACCTCTTATTCCAGGTCAATACTAGATAAAGATCAGTTACGTGGCATTATACCTTTAATGTAGTCAGTGATATGCAGTAGGGTTTGTTGGGCACTCTGTTATTCATTATGAATTTTCTTCTAAACTCAAAATATGAACAGTTCTGTCTGCTTTTAAAAGTCAGATTATATACAACTGCAGAATTCTATGATTGAACTGCGAAAAAATTTTTTTTAAATAACTAAAGATTGAATTATTCCCTTTAAATTGGTTGTTATCAAGCTATTACTGTGTAGAGCTCTTGCTCCGACTGTTTCAGGTGCTATTATTTATGCTCTGGAAATTCAATCAAGAATCAAGTGCAGTTATTCTGCACTGTGACAAAGCTCTTAGAGACGATCGGTGTGGTTCAGGTGTTAACAAGGTCAATATTCATTTTTAACAAATGGCAAATAATCAATCAGTCTACTCCAGCATAACAGACAGAAAACTCCCAAAATAAATGTTCTGAACCAATGAGCTATTGAATTTGACCAAGGGGAAGGTTAAGCAAGCATCACAGCCCTGAGCCGAGGTGGAGGATTGGCTTCATATCCACAGTGAATAGGATCCAGAGACAGTCTGCCAGTGGTATAGTCCAACAGTCAGTGGATGTACTAATGTTAGTAAACAAGGAGTATATTCTCAACCCTTCTACCCTGTATCCCTCCTCCCTCCTGCAGAAACATCCCTGTAAAATTCAAGGTTCATTTAGAGATAATTAGATTTGCTCATTTAATTCACAAGGATGAAACTTATCCAATACCTGAACTGATAGTGAAGGGCATTCTTCCCTACCTCACTGGCTATTCACACGGATAAAGTTTGTCATTTTGAGTGATTTATACCTAACTATGTTTGGTTTCTTGCAGATACAATGTGGACTCCAGAAGTTCAAATATTTCCAAATTTGTAAGTGTCTCCTATCACAGTATATAACACATCATGTTGTTAATGTTATGTTGTTAATTATGCCATCGTAACCCAATCCTGACAGTACAGAGGAAGGATAATTATCAGAAAGAAGCTTGTTGTCTTTGGATGAATACAGTAGTCTACAATATTATATTCTAGATTTGACCTTTGACTGTGTTCTATTCCCTTTGTGCTCAACAAAATACGGGAGCGCAGAAGGTTAGTATTGATGCACCTAGTAAAGACGTTTTGTTTTTGTTCCAATCAAGGACAAACGTCAGCTCAAAACCAAGCAGACATGTCAACCATAGTCTCATTCAGCCATTCCCATTATATCAAAAGCTCAGGTAAAGCACTTTGAGAGACGACTTCAAAGCCAGAGCTACAGTAGGCTAGTTGCTTTTTGAAACAGAATAATGTAGTGCATGGCTCTCCTACCATGTTCCTGGAGCGCTACCGTCCTGTAGCTTTTCAATCCTACCATGTTCCTGGAGAGCAACCAACCGTCCTGTAGCTTTTCAATCCTACCATGTTCCTGGAGAGCAACCAACCGTCCTGTAGCTTTTCAAGCCTACCATGTTCCTGGAGAGCTACCAACCGTCCTGTAGCTTTTCAAGCCTACCATGTTCCTGGAGAGCTACCAACCATCCTGTATCTTTTCAAGCCTACCATGTTCCTGGAGAGCTACCAACCATCCTGTATCTTTTCAATCCTACCATGTTCCTGGAGAGCAACCAACCGTCCTGTAGCTTTTCAAGCCTACCATGTTCCTGGAGAGCTACCAACCGTCCTGTAGCTTTTCAAACCTACCATGTTCCTGGAGAGCTACCAACCGTCCTGTAGCTTTTCAATCCTACCATGTTCCTGGAGAGCTACCGTCCTGTAGCTTTTCAATCCAACCCTAGTTTTAACTAAGCTGATTCAGTTTATCAGCCAGCTAACTATTAGAATCAGGTGCACTAGATTAGGGTTGTAGTGAAAACCTACAGGACGGTAGCTCTCCAGGAACAGGGATGGAGTGAACCTACAGGACGGTAGCTCTACGGGAACAGGGATGGAGTGAACCTACAGGACGGTAGCTCTTCAGGAACAGGGTTGGAGTGAACCTACAGGACGGTAGCTCTTCAGGAACAGGGTTGGAGTGAACCTACAGGATGGTAGCTCTTCAGGAACAGGGTTGGAGTGAACCTACAGGGCGGTAGCTCTTCAGGAACAGGGTTGGCGTGAACCTACAGGACGGTAGCTCTCCTGGAACAGGGTTGGAGAACCCTGATGTAGTGTGTCAGTGAGAGAACTCCCACACAGAGCTCTGTTGTTGTCCTTGTGCCAGTGTCTTTATGTGCCTTGCCATGTCTGTGCTTCTCAATGTCCCCATCTGTTTCTCTGAGTTGTGTGGGCAGATGTAACCCCAGCTTGAAATGGCAGTTTGTTAAAAAACACTTTGGACAACGAGATGTATCGGGTTTATGAGGATACACCTGATATATAAATATTTGAATGGACAAGTATGCTTTTTTTTTTTTTTACCAAATCTCTATTTTTGATGTATATGGCATGTTATAGAAGTGTCCAGACACTTTTTGCGATTTCACTTAGTTGTGAGAAACGTACCAGCCATATACTTCCTCAGGCTCGTTCTGCAGTATCGGGAGAGTGATAAAACATTAACAAAGGCTCCAAAAACACCGAACCTTATCCACAACGAGCATACGCATGCTTTCTATCAGCACAATAGGAACGAGAAAGCAGGCACATGCTCGCACACGAAAAAGTACCGCTCCAGTCCAACAAAATGGAATATAACATTGTGGATAAAGTTCGGAATGACACAATTTAATGTGTACAACATCTAAAGACCTGCATCACTACACTGAGAGTTTGCCCTTTCTAAAAGGACATATTTGAAGCTTTTGTTAATGTTTTATCACTGCCCCGATACTGCAGAATGATCCAGAGGAAGTATATCGCTGGTACGTTTCTCAGTGAAATTGCAGAAAAAGTGTCTGGACACCTCTATATGATTCTATTTACATAGAAAATAGAGATTTGGTTAAAAAAACAAGTGAACTTGTTCTTTTAACCTTTTTGATAACAATCTGTAAGTCCAGATTATAAAATGTATAGTTTTCATTGTCACAATGGCTCCCAATGTCTTCAGCCACTTTGAATAACTTAGGTTTCAATCTGGCATGTGGGATGTCCTGGCTGTATTACGTCTGAAAGCACTGCATGTACCTGTACTACTGTCAACTGCCTTGCTGTTACAAACATGGTTGGGGTTAATTCCATTTAAATTCAGGAAGTACACTGAAATTCTAACTAAAATTCCAATTCTCTTCTATGCTTTTCAATTAGGAAAATGTGGAATTGGAATTTGGTTTACTTCATGAATTGAAATGGAATTGACAGCAACCCTGATCAGACGGGTCATAAGACTGACCCCAGGCTCTCTCCACCAGGACTTCCTGGGTCAGACTTTCTGCACTCTGGGGGAGATCATTGGATCCACTGGCGGGCGGCTGGAGAACAGCCTCTCGTAAGTCAAACCCTCTCTCTCTCCCACTATCCATCACACCATTACAGGTCTAATGAAGGGACAACTCTGGAATGAGTCTGGCCAATAGGTGACTCACATCTAGAGCAATGGTACTGTACCTCTGGCTGGCTGGATGTGATGGCCCATGTGAATGATAAAAGGAGCTTGGTCTCGAGGAGGACTTTCTGTTTGTGGATTGGAAATGGAGCACAGCACTGTAGATTAACTGTAAATGAAACAATGTTGAGATTTTATTATGCTATAACCCCGTGGTAATCATCCACACCCTATAGCATCAGAAAGAGACAGAAGCATAGATTGCCAAAGTACCTCTCGTGCTTCACATCAATACATTTTGTAGTCAACTTCTTGATAGGGTAATTTAGCTTATCCTAATGCTTTCAGCAATCAACAATAAGTGTGCATTTATGTTATGAGTTAATCAGATGGAAAATATGGTAATTGCAGATTAGGAGCTGAGTTGTTCAGTGCAATTTTATTTCAGACTGAGCGTTTCTCAGCTCTTTGTCTGTGTAGTCTTGTAGAGGTACAGTATTTATGGAGGCATATTGAGAGACGACCCATACACAACTTGTGTAAATACCAATCGTGTTTTCTTTATCAGGAACAGACCCCTTAAAACAGAGGCCAGTCATTGACTTTACTCCATCACAATGAAATGTCCCTCTGGCCGTCTTCACCCAATTCTCAATGTATTTGTTTCAAGCTGATCATCCCTTACAAAAAAACACAAAACGCTGTTTTCACATGTTGAGCTTACATTTTACACATGAAACCATTTTTTCACATGTATTAAATTCAGTAGCGGTGCGTGGATAAAATCATTGAGGAAGCCAAGCCTAGCCAGTAAAAAAAGCCATATTACAACATATGTTGTGATAATTGCGTTTGTTTGCTCTATAACTCATTCATTCATACGCCACCGTGATAAACAAGAAGACTGTGACAACAAAGACAATAATAAATTCAACTACACGTGTTTGTTTCATCAAAAAATATAGATGTCCTGCAGCATGGTCAAGCAAGTTCATGTTTTCAACAGTTTACTAAACTACTGATTTAGAACCACAGAGTTACAAGTCAGCAGAAAGACAACAGGACCACTGCCTCCACTATTCCAGCACCATTTCAACTTAAACATTTAAACATCATCAAATCAACAAGGCTATATATAGTTGAAGTCGGAAATGTACATACACCTTAGCCAAATACATTTAAACTCAGTTTTTCAAATTCTTGACATTTAATCGGGGCTCCTGAGTGGTGCAGTAGTCTAAGGCACTGCATCGCAGTGCTAACTGTGCCACTAGAGATCTTGGTTCGAATCCAGGCTCTGTCGCAGCCGGCCGCGACCGGGAGACTCATGGGCGGCGCACAGTTGTCCAGGGTAGGGGAGGGAATGGCCGGCAGGGATGTAGCTCAGTTGATAGAGCATGGCGTTTGCAACGCCAGGGTTGTGGGTTCGATTCCCACGGGGGGCCAGTATAAAACAAATATGTATTCACTAACTGTAAGTCGCTCTGGATAAGAGCGTCTGCTAAATGACTAAAATGTAAAATCTAATCCTAGTACCAATTCCCTGTCTTAGGTCAGTTAGGATCACCACTTTATTTTAAGAATGTGAAATGACAGAATGATAGTAGAGAGAATGATTTATTTCAGCTTTTATTTCTTTCATCACATTCCCGGTGGGTCAGAAGTTTACATACACTCAATTAGTATTTGGTAGCATTGCCTTTAAATTGTTTAACTTGGGTCAAACGTTTCGGGTAGCCTTCCACAAGCTTCCCAAAATAAATTGGGTGAATTTTGGCCCATTCCTCCTGACAGAGCTGGTGTAACTGAGTCAGGTTTGTAGGCCTCCTTGCTCGCACACGCTTTTTCAGTTCTGCCCACAGAGCTGGTGTAACTGACTTGTGGAGGTCTACCATTTTTTTTCGGAGGTCTTGTCTGATTTCTTTTAATTTTCCCATGATGTCAATGAAAGAGGCACTGAGTTTGAAGGTAGGCCTTTGAAATACATCCACAGGTACACCTCCAATTGACTAAAATGATGTCAATTAGCCTATCAGAAGCTTCTAAAGCCATGACATCATTTTCTGGAATTTTCCAAGCTGTTTAAAGGCACAGTCAACTTAGTGTATGTAAACTTCTGACCCACTGGAATTGTGATACAGTGAAATAATCTGTCTGTAAACAATTGTTTGAAAAATTACTTGTGTCATGCACAAAGTAGATGTCCTAACCGACTTGCCAAAACGATAGTTTGTTAACAAGACATTTGTGAAGTGGTTGAAAAACGAGTTTTAATGACTCCAACCTAAGTGTATGTAAACTTCCGATTTCAACTGTATGCTTAGTTTAATACAATGAAAACAAACTTAAAGTTGCCAAAAACAGTTTAGTCCAATCAATGATGCTAAATATCATGTGGCTATCCATGGGACTGATTTATGTGTGTGTGTGTCTTTTTGTTTTGTTTTGACTAACCTTCCTAGTTGAACGTCAATGCCATCCTCCTCTCTTTCATGTTGACGAAACGGTCTATGGCTCTGTCATACGGTACGCTTTTAGTTTTTGTTGTCATAGGCTACCTAGCTAAAATGCTTACTAGCCTGACTTCCTCACATGGGCAACAATGAACCAGCTAAGTTAGCTAGCTAGTTAATGTGAACATACTAGGCTTCAATCGTCTCAGGTCGGTGGCACAATATATACATTCATGGTTAGATCAGAATCGCCGTCATAATCATTGGCCTGTACAGAGAATTAAGTCAAAACCACAAGTCAATTCCCATCTTCATCCATGGCTTAGGAAAGCTCAGATTTAGCAAGCAAGCTACTGCACAACATCAACACAAGTACACCACAAACAGACATGTTTTTCTGAAAATGACGTTTTGCTTAGTATGTGATTGATTGGTGTCAAGCCAAATCCAAACTGGCCTCTATTGGGAGGCATTTTGCTGCACCAGGACAACCCACAGTTGAGCTCAGCTCAGCTCAACGCTGATTGGCTAATTATTTTATAAAAAAATGTATCAAGAGAGGCCAATGCTTGCTGGCATCAATCAATCAAATGCTATGGCTGCAACATGTCATACTCTTTTGGTCCAGACAGCATCAGAAACATGGGCTACACATACTGAGACAGAGGGGCGCTGTTTCCCTCGCTCTGATGATTTCTCCGGTGAGATTCAGCCAGTTGCAAATTGACAGAAAATTATGAAAAATTATTTGATCATTTTTATTGGTCAAATATTTGGGGAACCCTGGCTTCCCTTGGCATCCATAAATACACACCACTGATTACATTTAGAGTTCACATGTTAAAATCAAATTTGCAGGTTCACATGTAAGAACTGCAATTGTGAAAATCTCACTTTCACATGTGGAATTGCATTTTCACATGTGAAAAACCTTTAAATGTGAAAATAACATGTGCAGTTTCATATGTGAAAAACATCCACATGTGATTGTTACCTTGTACTTGATTGATGAATTTAGGTCACTAATAAGTAAGGAACTCCCCTCAACTGGTTGTCTAGGTCTTAATTGAAAGGAAAAACCAAAAGCCAGCAGCCACTCGGCCCTCTATGGAATGAGTTTGACACCCCTGCTCTAGTGAGTTAGTTACAACATAAATGTTGTTTCATTAATATCAAGCAAAACTTCTGAAGTTGAGAACAAATTCTTAGTATTACAAACATATTATTTTTATTAATAGCACAACAAAATATAGTTTTGTAATATATGGAAATGTTTCTGTGAAACATTTTTTATGATAACGTGATTAAATAGAATGACTATGTTAACCTGGCCTTTGCTTTCGCTGCATTTTTTCCAGTTGCAAGTTTTCATTCCAGCAACATACCACCCTGCATTCCACTGCTGGTTTGCCTCTGAAGCTAAGCAGGGTTGGTCCTGGTCAGTCCCTGGATGGGAGACCAGATGTAGCCGAACGTGGTGAAAACTAAACATGTGAAACTTCATGTGTCCAAAAACCACATCTGACTCATGAAAATTGTAATATTTTAATTTATTTGACATGACATTTTTCACGTGATTTTTCATGTGTTTTTTTTGTAAGGGATTCCCATGCAGCCATAATTGCGTGTCTCCCACTTCAAATGAGCGATAGAGAGCGAGAGAGTGGGCCTGCTGCACTTTCTCTATTGGTGAGATAAATGTGCTGCGCCTGCTCGGTTTTACAAAAGTGAAGAGATCCTGTGCCAGTGCGCACACACTCCCCAATGGTCCCGATCACATACTTCCACATTTCGGTAAAGTTGCATCCTCAGTGACAAACTAATAGCTGTGTTGAAACACAAATTATTCCCACATGACATGTCATTGTAGCCCTTTCCACTCACAGCGCCTGTCATCCCGTATAGGGGTTGAAAAAGGCAGATTTGGTCATTGATAAGCGCCTAAATTGGGACCCAGGGGCTGTACAGTAACATGCTATACATGACGTCAGAGCTCAGGTTCTCCGGTTCACAGCGCTGTATGGTTTCTGACTGACAGTCGTTATGAACTTGAACACCAGGCGCGACAAGAAGATGCCCCCATCCCTCCCGCTGATTGGCTAGTTTTGCACATTTGTTGTTATCTGAGTGAGGGACATGTTGTAAAGTGAGGGAAATGCTGTAAAGTGAAGGAAATGCTGTAAATCGAGAGTTGTCGAAAGATGAGACTTTGAGAATTGTAATAAATACCACTTTGATGTCATACAAGAAAACCACATACCCATGAGTCCAAATGTGCACATTTCACATTTCCATATTTGAAACTCATGTAAATTACAGTATCAACGTTTATGATGACAATGTTTGATCCACAGTTACAAGGATGACGTGTTATACCCTGGGTTGTCCTGAACACAATGAGTCTGTCTTATTGCAAAGAAAGTTAGCCGTGGTACACGCACTTGAATGCATTCATGACTCCATTCTATGCGCAGAAAAATTACAATCTGTTGGTCTGAAGTGCCTTTTGAAAGCCTAACACTGGAAGATCGTATTTTAAAACTTTATGGAACGTTTTTAAATTGCAAAAACACCAACAGTAATTGTGTGACGGTGGGAATGCAGGGCTGTGTTCCAAAAAAAAAACCTTGCTTCAGTTCCTCAATGGCAAAGCTAGGAGGAGAGCTCAGAAAATAACCTTATAGTAGCAGGCTCTTTCCTACAGTCATAAAAGTGCGTTGAAGTTACTTAGGAACTGAGAACAGTTTGGAGAGGTGTGTGGGCCGCTTGAAGACACCAGTTAGACCTCTCACTCAAACCTTAATATTTCTTATCTTGCACTTACTCCAAAATGTCCATTAATATTCTGATAATGTTACTGAATGTATCCAGAGTATTTTCAGATTTTGACAAATACTGTGACAAGTACAGTAAATGTAAAATGCACTTAAAATCAACAGTGTAATGTTTGGAGTCAGTCTTGTGTCAGGTGAACTGTTGTTTCCTCACCTTTGGTCTAATAATATCCCCATAATCTCTGTTTTCTTTCAATTGGTACCATGGTCATACATATGCTTTTTATACTTCTTCTGTTAGAAACATTTGAGTTTGTCCCTATCCATATAGGCCAATATCCATGAGTGTAAGGGGTTTTAAGAAACCTTTAGAAAAGCATAAGAAATGCTCCCAGTTACATATTGTACACTGGAGAAAAACCTTGCATTCAACAACAACAACAATAAAAATAATCAGAATTCAATGGTCGTTCACTCCAAAGACAACAATGGATGAAGCCACAAAAATGCCAAGAGCAGTGAGGGGGAAAATATGTGGGTTTTGTAAAGAAAAATGGCATTCTCCCTCGTCGGCTCTGGAATTTAGAAGGCCACATTTCTGGGAGGGAGGGAGAGAGAGAGGGAGAGAGAGAGAAAAAACCAACAGCAGACAGAGCCTGCCATCCCAGAGGGAATCTGTCATGACAAAGCCTGGAGACAACTCCTGTACAGTATGTGTTTTACATGGCTGTCAAAACAGCCTCAAACACACATCCTCTCAGCGTTGCCTTTATTCCCTACACTCCCCTCAGTGAGAGGAGGAGAGCCGATCCGTAGAGCCTGGCAATGGCCTCCGCATGGCAGTGGGCGTATTTTTGTAGGTCACTGTTTTTAGAACGGGGTATCGTGCTGTGGAGGAAGAAGCACTTCTCTACCACTTACCTGTTGGTTTCTATGGCAACCAAGGGTGACTGTTAGCTTTCCCAAAGTATAAAAGGATGATTGGGTGAATACACCTAATTTTCCCCTTTTTAGAAGATAAGATATGTGCTTTACAGGTCAATGCGAGCTGGTCGTATTTTTATTTGTAAAATGAGCGTACCCCATGCTTCCGCAATTTCACACCTGCTGGTTCACTCTCACTCTCTCTCTCACACACACTGACATGCGCACACACACACATACAGTGGGGAAAAAAAGTATTTAGTCAGCCACCAATTGTGCAAGTTCTCCCACTTAAAAAGATGAGAGAGGCCTGTAATTTTCATCATAGGTACACGTCAACTATGACAGACAAAATGAGAAAAGAAATTCCAGAAAATCACATTGTAGGATTTTTAATGAATTTATTTGCAAATTATGGTGGAAAATAAGTATTTGGTCAATAACAAAAAAGTTTCTCAATACTTTGTTATATACCCTTTGTTGGCAATGACACAGGTCAAACGTTTTCTGTAAGTCTTCACAAGGTTTTCACACACTGTTGCTGGTATTTTGGCCCATTCCTCCATGCAGATCTCCTCTAGAGCAGTGATGTTTTGGGGCTGTCGCTGGGCAACACGGATTTTCAACTCCCTCCAAAGATTTTCTATGGTGTTGAGATCTGGAGACTGGCTAGGCCACTCCAGGACCTTGAAATGCTTCTTACGAAGCCAATCCTTCGTTGCCCGGGCGGTGTGTTTGGGATCATTGTCATGCTGAAAGACCCAGCCACGTTTCATCTTCAATGCCCTTGCTGATGGAAGGAGGTTTTTACTCAAAATCTCACGATACATGGCCCCATTCATTCTTTCCTTTACACGGATCAGTCGTCCTGGTCCCTTTGCAGAAAAACAGCCCCAAAGCATGATGTTTCCACCCCCATGCTTCACAGTAGATATGGTGTTCTTTGGATGCAACTCAGCATTCTTTGTACTCCAAACACGACGAGTTGAGTTTTTACCAAAAAAGTTATATTTTGGTTTCATCTGACCATATGACATTCTCCCAATCCTCTTCTGGATCATCCAAATGCACTCTAGCAAACTTCAGAAGGGCCTGGACATGTACTGGCTTAAGCAGGGGACACAGCAGGATTTGAGTCCCTGGCGGCGTAGTGTGTTACTGATGGTAGGCTTTGTTACTTTGGTCCCAGCTCTCTGCAGGTCATTCACTAGGTCCCCCCGTGTGGTTCTGGGATTTTTGCTCACCGTTCTTGTGATCATTTTGACCCCACGGGGTGAGATCTTGCGTGGAGCCCCAGATCGAGGGAGATTATCAGTGGTGTTGTATGTCTTCCATTTCCTAATAATTGCTCCCACAGTTGATTTCTTCAAACCAAGCTGCTTACCTATTGCAGATTCAGTCTTCCCAGCCTGGTGCAGGTCTACAATTTTGTTTCTGGTGTCCTTTGACAGCTCTTTGGTCTTGGCCATAGTGGAGTTTGGAGTGTGACTGTTTGAGGTTGTGGACAGGTGTATTTTATACTGATAACAAGTTCAAACAGGTGCCATTAATACAGGAAACGAGGAGAGGACAGAGGAGCCTCTTAAAGAAGAAGTTACAGGTCTGTGAGAGCCAGAAATATTGCTTGTTTGTAGGTGACCCAATACTTATTTTCCACCATAATTTGCAAATAAATTCATAAAAAATCCTACAATGTGATTTTCTGGATTTTTTTCTCTCAATTTGTCTGTCATAGTTGACGTGTACCTATGATGAAAATTACAGGCATCTCTCATCTTTTTAAGTGGAAGAACTTGCACAATTGGTGGCTGACTAAATACTTTTTTTCCCCACTGTACATACAATTTTGTGGATAATTGCATGCCAATGCAGACGCATTAGATTAGTGGATATAATGCAGTCCATTAATAGCTCAATAGTAATATCCTAATCATACCTGGGATTGAGGTATCACTGTGGACTATTATTTACATACTTTACACTGCACATATACACCAAGATGGAAAATACGGATTCATTTGGACAGTGAAGCTAAAATGTATCATTTGGCTCTATACTTCAGCATTTGGGATTTTGAGATGATTCAAATGTTTCATATGAGGCAACCGTACAGAATGTCACCTTTTTATTTGAGGGTATTTTCCTACATATCTGTTTTACCATTTAGCACTTTATGTATCTAGTCACCCCATTTTGAAGGTGTCATAAGTATTATTGACAAATTCACTTATATTTGGTCCCATATTCCTAGCACACAATGACTACATCAAGCTTGTGACTCTACAAACTTGTTGGATGCATTTGCAGTTTTGTTTTGGTTGTGTGTCAGATTGTTTTGTGCCCAATAGAAATTAATGATAAATAATGTACTGTGTCATTTTGGAGTCACTGTTATTGTAAATGAGAATAGAATATGTTTCTGAACACTTTTACATGAATGTGGATGCTACCATGATTACAGATAATCACGGATTTTGGAAGGATAGGGGGTGGTGGAGGGGATAGGGGGTATTGGAGGGGATAGGGGGTATTGGAAGGGTGGAGGGGATAGGGGGTATTGGAAGGGTGGAGGGGATAGGGGGTATTGGAGGGGTGGAGGGGATAGGGGGTATTGGAGGGGATAGGGGGTATTGGAAGGGTGGAGGGGATAGGGGGTATTGGAAGGGTGGAGGGGATAGGGGGTATTGGAAGAGTGGAGGGGATAGGGCGTATTGGAGGGGATAGGGGGTATTGGAAGGGTGGAGGGGATAGGGGGTATTGGAAGGGTGGAGGGGTGGAGGGGATAGGGGGTATTGGAAGAGTGGAGGGGATATGGGGTATTGGAAGGGTGGAGGGGATAGGGGGTATTGGAGGGGATAGGGGGTATTGGAAGAGTGGAGGGGATAGGGGGTATTGGAAGGGTGGAGGGGATAGGGGGTATTGGAAGGGTGGAGGGGATAGGGGGTATTGGAAGGGTGGAGGGGTGGAGGGGATAGGGGGGTATTGGAGGGGATAGGGGGTATTGGAACGGTGGAGGGGTGGAGGGGATAGGGGGTATTGGAAGGGTGGAGGGGTGGAGGGGATAGGGGGTATTGGAAGGGTGGAGGGGATAGGGGGTATTGGAGGGGATAGGGGGTATTGGAAGAGTGGAGGGGATAGGGGGTATTGGAAGAGTGGAGGGGATAGGGGGTATTGGAAGGGTGGAGGGGATAGGGGGTATTGGAAGGGTGGAGGGGTGGAGGGGATAGGGGGTATTGGAGGGATAGGGGGTATTGGAAGGGTGGAGGGGATAGGGGGTATTGGAGGGGATAGGGGGTATTGGAAGGGTGGAGGGGATAGGGGGTATTGGAAGGGTGGAGGGGATAGGGGGTATTGGAAGGGTGGAGGGGTGGAGGGGATAGGGGGTATTGGAGGGGATAGGGGGTATTGGAACGGTGGAGGGGTGGAGGGGATAGGGGGTATTGGAAGGGTGGAGGGGATGGGGGGTATTGGAAGGGTGGAGGGGATAGGGGGTATTGGAAGGGTGGAGGGGATAGGGGGTATTGGAACGGTGGAGGGGATAGGGGGTATTGGAAGGGTGGAGGGGATAGGGGGTATTGGAACGGTGGAGGGGATAGGGGGTATTGGAAGGGTGGAGGGGTGGAGGGGATAGTGGGTATTGAATGATAAGGGACACCACCTGTTACTAAGAGGACACCACCTGTTACTAAGAGGACACCACCTGTTACTAAGAGGACACCACCTGTTACTAAGAGGACACCACCTTTTACTAAGAGGACACCACCTGTTACTAAGAGGACACCACCTGTTACTAAGAGGACACCACCTGTTACTAAGAGGACACCACCTGTTACTAAGAGGACACCACCTGTTACTAAGAGGACACCACCTGTTACTAAGAGGACACCACCTGTTACTAAGAGGACACCACCTGTCTGTCCCATACACAAACATGCCGAGTCATGCCAGCCAGGATATTATGTCTACAGCAGATTTTTGTGGTATACTTTAACTACAGCTCATCTTTGGCTAATTACTTTGAACATTTTTAGGGATTTAATTTTCAACATTTATGTGGGAGACTTTTTACAGGGTCTAAATGCAGACAGTACAATAGTGCTAGGTAAAGTTGGATTTACTTTTGTCATAAATAATTCCCCAGTTGTTAATGTGTCATGTACAACGAAGTTAGGGAACTCTGTTCTCCCAAAGTGTGTCACAGACAGCTCACTGTCTCCATGTCAGACACAGAGTGCAGGGACCATCTCTGTTATTTTCTCTGCCAACTGAATCAGTCTCATAAAGTTGTTCCAGTATTCTGCTTCATCCCACCTCTGGCTCAGCCCGTCTGAATCTGGGGCATGGTCCTGAAATATTGAGGACTGTTGACTCTAGACGGGCTCACGCATCCTAAAGTTTGTATTGGACTCCTTTTGGTAAGGCCAGCTGCAAAGACGGAACAAGGCAAATTCATGCATAATGAACTAGGTTTTATTTATTTCATCTTTAAATGGCTACCTTGTGATGCGTCCACATCTGTCATTCTCTACTTCTTGTGGAATGCAATTCAAATTACATGAAGTTTTGTTTTGTTTTGTTTTGCCTCTGTAGCTCAATTGGTAGAGCATGGCGCTTGTAACGCCAGGGTAGTGGGTTCGATCCCCGGGACCACCCATACGTAAAAATGTATGCACACATGACTGTAAGTCGCTTTGGATAAAAGCGTCTGCTAAATGGCATATTATATTATTATTATAACTATAAGTGTATTGTTAAAACAAAATACATGTTTTGGACTTTGATCTGCCTAGTACAGTATAGACAATACGTTTCAATAGAAACAGCTCTGAAATAGAAATCTATGGGATCAGCTCAAGAATATACAGAAGCCCAGAGAGGAATAAAAAACGAATTCCCTCGTTATGTCGATCACAAACCTCTTTACCTCATGATCACGACATGACAAAAGTTGTTTTGTTGAGATCACGAGATAAACTCTATAAATAGGAGTGGACGTATTGATGACAGATTGCCAGTATGACTGAGGCGGCAGAGCCCACGGTGGATCGGTTCCCACTTTTGGATTGATTGTTACACTAAGGGATGGTAATGTACATTTCATGCTGACATCATGCATTCATTTGTGTTTGGAGCTCATTTTCAGTTTATAATTTAGAATGTAAGCAAGCTAAATGTCCCTTACCTTGAGCTAAGAACTCTTGGGAGAGCTAAGCCCTTGTGGGGCATTTAAGCCCTGAACGATGCTTGACAGGCAACTCTGTCTCCCAGGCTGTATGCCACCTCAAGACCACAGCCAATTGTATGCAAGCAACAATGCAGCTAACTTTGCTAGTCTTGTGAGCGAGTGAGCTGGCTAGTTAGCTAGATAGTCTTGTTAGCTAGCTATCTTGTTATCTATGCTGTTTGTTATCTTGCATAACTAATATATACAGTATATAATTGTAAGGGACACATTTGTTATGGATAATATTTTTCATTTACAGAGTGGGTGAGCTCCATTCCTGACAGGCTGATCAGATTCAGTTTTAGCCTCCGAGCTGGATCAGATTCAATAGCAGCATCAGATGCTGATAAGTCAGGATTCTGCCTTGTAGGCTATTTCATAGGTAAAGCACATTGCAGGCTGACAAAGCAGTCAGTGAAGTTTTAAGTTTTAAGTTAATGCTCATTTACTGCATTTCTATACTATTTAAAAACTCTAAAATGATATTTGGAGAAAAGCAAAAACAAGCGAAACTGACCCCAGCCATTATCACATGGGTTGCTGTACTGCAGCTTCAGTCACCTCAGTCGATCTACAAACATATAGCCTATTAGCTATACAATTAGCCACTACACATTAACTGACATTAACTCAGCACCGGGATTAAAAACTATAATTTAATACGTACGGCGGGAGGGATTGGTTAGCAAAAAAAGTATTTTAGGTCCAATGCAGCAGTTTTTATCTCAATATCAAATCGTAGAAATGTTGCTAGGACTGTCTGGAAGTGGTCTGAAAGCTAGCTGTTATTGTGAGAGGTTTGGAACTCTCTTTCTTATTGGTGACATCACCAGAAAGGCCAAAACTCCATCCCACCAAAACAGGTTGAAATTTCAGGTGGTCTTTTCAAACAGCTGTTACACTACAAGGGCATTATCATAATTTTTACAATTTCAGTGTTATTTCAACCTCATAGTGTCGAAAATATATATATATATATATATATATATATATATATATATATATATATAAACACAGGGAAATCACATTTTTGACTGCACTGAGCTTTGTTTGCAGTTTTACAGCTAATTTGCTGCAATTCTACACGTTCGCCATGGGGTGGGGATACATTTTTGCAGTTTTAAAGCTAATTTGATGCAATTTTACACATTTTGCCATGACTTATGCCATGTTAATATGATATCTGTGAGAGTGACTAACAAAATCAATGGGGGACCCCTGGAGGTCAGGGGCCCTGGGCACATGCCCTGCATGTCCAGTAGGTAATTCAGCCATGATTACAGGTTTAGATAGGTTGGCTAGACTAACTAGACTAATTTACCAATCTAAAATGTTTTTACTGACATGGGCTAATTGGGTGACTGTCAGTGAGTGACAAGAGGGAAACTACTGATGCAAACTATACTCGTCACGGTATCTCTGTGCATTCAAATTGCCATCAATAAAATCAGTGGTGGAAAAAGTACCCAGTTGTCATACTTGAGTAAAAGTAAAGATACCTAAATAGAAAATGGCTCGAGTAAAAGTGAAAGTCACACAGTAAAATACTACTTGAGTAAAAGTCTTTGGTTTATAATATACTTACATTTTAGTCATTTATCCAGAGCGACTTACAATTAGTGAGTGCATACATATTTCTTTCCTCATACTGGTCCCCCGTGGGAAACGAACCCACAACCCTGGTGTTGCAAACGCCATGCTCTACCAACTGAGCTACACGGGACTAAGTACTTAAGTATCAAAAGTAGATGTAATTGCTAAAATATACTTAAGTATCAAAAGTATAAATCATTTCAAATTGCTTATATTAAGCAAACCAGACAGCACAGTTTTCTTTTTTAATTTTTAATTTACGGATAGCCAGGGGCACACTCCAACACTCAGACAACATTAACAAACAAAGCATGTGTGTTTAGTGAGTCTGCCAGATAAGAGGCAGTAGGGATGGCCAGGGATGTTCTCTTGATAAGTGTGTGAATTTGACCAATTTCCTGTCCAGCGAAGCATTAGAAATGTAACAAGTACTTTTAGGTGTCAGGGAAAATGTATGGAGTAAAAAGTACATTATTTTCTTTAGGAATGTAGTGGAGTAAAAGTTGTCAAAAATGTAAATGGTAAAGTAAAGATACACCAAATAACTACTTAAGTAGTACTTTAAAGTATTTTTACTTAAGTACTTTACGCCACTGGATAAAATGCAATTGTGTTCGTTGTCCGTAGCTTATGCCTGCCCATACCATAACCCCACCGCCACCATGGGGCACTCTGTTCACAACGTTGACATCAGCAAACCGCTCGCCCAAACGACACCATACACGTGGTCTTCGGTTGTGAGGCCAGTTGGACGTACTGCCAAATTCTCTAAAACGACGTTGGAGGCAGCTTGAGGTAGAGAAATGAACATTTAAATTCTCTGGCTCCCTCAAAACTTGAGGTGGCATTGTGTTATGTGACAAAATTTCACATTTTAGAGTGGCCTTTTATTGTCCCCAGCACAACGTGCACCTGTGTAATGATCATGCTGTTTAATCAGCTTCATCCCAAAGGTGTTCGATGGGGTTGAGGTCAAGGCTCTGTGCAGGCCAGTCAGGTTCTTCCACACTGATCTCGACAAACCATTTCTGTATGGACTTCGCTTTGTGCACGGGGGCATTGTCATGCTGAAAGAGGAATGGGCCTTCCCCAAACTGTTGCCACAAAGTTGGAAGCACAGAATCGTCTAGAATGTCATTGTATGCTGTAGCATTAAGATTTCCCTTCACTGGAACTAAGGGGCTTAGCACGAACCATGAGATACAGCCCCAGACCATTATTCCTCCTCCACCAAACTTTACAGTTGCCACTATGCATTCGGGCAGGTAGCGTTCTCCTGTCATCCGCCAAACCCAGATTCGTCCGTCGGACTGCCAGATGGTGAAGCGTGATTCATCACTCCAGAGAACGCGTTTCCAATGCTCTAGAGTCCAATGGCGGCAAGATTTACACCACTCCGGCCGACGCTTTGCATTGCGCATGGGGATCTTAGGCTTGTGTGCGGCTGCTTGGCCATGGAAACCCATTTCATGAAGCTTCCGATGAACAGTTATTGTGCTGAGGTTGCTTCCAGAGGCAGTTTGGAACTCGGTAGTGAGTGTTGCAACCGAGGACAGACGATTTTTACGCGCATCACGCTTCAGCACTCGGTGGTCCCGTTCTGAGAGCTTGTGTGGCCTACCACTTAGGGGCTGAGCCGTTTTTGCTCCTAGACATTTCCACTTCACAATAACAGCACTTACAGTTGACCGGGGCAGCTCTAGCAGGACAGAAATTTGATGAACTGACTTGTTGGAAAGGTGGCATCCAATGACGCTGCCACGTTGAAAGTCACTGAGCTCTTCAGTAAGGCCATTCTACTGCCAATGTTTTTCTATGGAGATTGCATGGCTGTGTGCTCAGTTGTATACACCTGTCAGCCATGGGTGTGGCTGAAATAGCCGAATCCACTAATTTTGTAGATATAGTTTAGCTTGCTAGCTAGCTCAAAAGACTAGCCAAGTTAGCTAAGTTTTTCCTTGTTCGTTCAGGGCTTAAATGCCCCACGAGGGCATTGCGATCACATTGCTCCTTGATGATGTGGTTATCTTGCATCTAAACAAATGAATGGATGGTACTTTCGACAAAAGAACTATTGTTATGTAGTGATCATGAGATAAATAAGTTGTGATCTCGACATAACGAGGGATTTGTATTTATTTATTAATATGTCCTCTCTGGACTTCCGTAAGAATAGGTTGCCTACCTGTTGCTACTCTTGCCATTCCATTTGCCTTCAGACAGGGGATGGGAGTGACAGGGAGGAGATTTACGTTTCTGAAGGACATTCTCTCCCAGGTCTAATCACATTGAGACGTGGTGGGCCTTTAGCTAACAAGATTTCTGCCCTGGTGCTCTGTCGTCTGCAATGACATAGTTACACGATGTGTCCTGTTTGCTGCTGCTGTGACTTCCGTTACCAAGGAAACTTACGGTCATTTGTTATTTCATCTCCATATCCAGAACATGATCAGGGTGGTGGAGACGGAACCCTCTGTTTTCCACTAAATGTTCTATTTACTGCGATTACTCACCATGTGTTATACAGTGCCTTCAGAAATGTTTCATACCTCCTGACTTATTCTACATTTTGTTTTGTTACAGCCTGAATTCAAAATGGATTAAATAGATGTTTTTTCTCACCCATCTACACACAATACAGTTTAGTCCTTTAGCAGACGCTCTTATCCAGAGCTACTTACAGTTTAGTGAGTGCATACATTTTTCATACTGGCCCCCCCGTGGGAATCTAACCCACAACCCTGGCATTGCAAGCGCCATGCTCTACCAACTGAGCTACACGGGGCCTACAATACATGTAGTATGATTTTTTTTTTTATGTATTGAAAATGAAATACAAAAATATATTTTTCAGTAAGTCGCTAAGAGCTTTGCACACCAGGATTGTTCAATATTTTCCCATTATTCTTAAAAAAATTATTCAAACTATGTCAAGTTGATTGGTGATCATTGCTAGACAGCCATTTTAAGTCTTTCCATAGATTTTCAAGCCGATTTAAGTCAAAACTTACTCATCTTGGTAAGTAACTCCAGTATAGATTTGGCCTTGTGTTTTAGGTTATTGTCCTGCTGAAAGGTACATTGGTCTCCCAGTGTCTGTTGGAAAGCAGACTGAACCAGGTTTGCTCTAGGATTTTGCCTGTGCTTCAGTGGTGTGTATTCGTGGATGCCTAGGGAAGCCAGGCTTCCCCAGAAAATGTACCAATAAAAAAAGAAAAATACATAAAATAATGTATTTAGTCTCTCTGTGTTTCATAATTTTCCTGCAATTCGCAAGAGGCTGAATGTAGCTGACCATTGAAAGCATCATAGCGAGCGAAACAGCGCCCCTCTGTCTCTGTATGTGTAACCCATCTAGGCCTATCTGATGCTGTCTGGTCAAAAAGAGTATGATATTGTTGCCGCCTGTATTATTGAATGCAAGGGAAGACAGTTAGCATTTGGCCTCCCTTGATGATTTTTTAAAATAAAATAATAGCCAATCAGCGTGAGCTAAACTGAGTGAGCTGAACTGTGAACGGTTCTGGCGTACCAAAGAAAAGTTAGGCTAGCGAGCAAGCATTTTAGCCAGGTAGCCTACAAAACCTAAAAACGTGTACTGTATGACGGAGACATTTCGTCAACATGAAGGAGAGGAGGACGGCATTGGCATTTCTCTACATGTAGGGTGAGTCAACATGTTTTTTCTATAGTACTTGAACACACACACACACAGAGAGAGAGAAATCAGAACCATGGACAGCCAAATCATATTTAGCTTACGTAGATTTGACTAAATTGTTTTTGGTATATTTTAGTTGTCACTGTATTAGACTAAGCAGAGGTGATTTGATGATTTGAAATGTTGAAGTTGAAATGGTGTTGGAATAGTGGAGGCAGCGCCTGTTGTCTTTGCGACTTGTGGTAACTCTCCATGGTTCTAAATCCTAGTTGTTTAGTAGTCCAAAAATTTCGAAAACATTAACTTGCTTGACCATGCTGTAGGTCATGTAACTGTTTGTTACATGCAATATGATTTGTGGACTTCACTGGACAGATGTTGCTCTCCGGTTTTGTGATGAAACAAAGGTGTGGTTGAATTTATTCTGCCACTGTGTTTTCTTATTGTCTCAGCCTTAGGCCTATATATCACGGTCGCAAGGCATATGAACTAACAAGTTATAGAGAAAACAATGCAATTAGGTTGCAATATTCCTATTTTTCTGGCTTCCCCAGTGATTTTACCCAAGCACCGCTGCTGCTGTGCTTATAGCTTTATTCCGTTTATTTTTATCCTAAAAAACTCCTTTATCCTTGCCGATGACAAGCATACCCTTAACATGATGCAGCCACCACCATGCTTGAAAATATGAATAGTGGTACTCAGTGATGTGTTGTTTTTAGATTTGCCCCAAACATAACGCTTTGTATTCAGGACCAACATTTTTTTTTTTTTTGCAGTATTACTTAAGTGCCTTGTTGCAAACAGGATGCATGTTTTTGAATATTTTGAATCTGTGCTTGAAATTCACTACTCGATTGAGGGACCTTACAGATAATTGCATCTGTGGGGTATAAAGATGGGGTAGTCATTCTAAAATCATGTAAACCGCTATTATTGAACACGGAATGAGTCCATGCAACTTATTATATTTGTCAAGCACATTGTTACTCCTGAACTTATTTAGGCTTGCCATAACAAAGGCGTTGAATACTTATTGACTCAAGACATTTCAGCTTTACATTTTTTATTAATTTCTAAAATAATTACTAACCAAATTCCACTTTGACATTATGGGGTATTGTGTGTAGATCAGTGACACAAAATCTCAATTTAATACATTTGCAGTTAAGGCTGTAACACAACAACATTTGGGAAAAGTAAAGAGGTGTAGAAACTTTCTGAAGGCACTGTATAACACCTCATAGTAAAAACAGAGGTTTGTAATTATAATGAGGGGTGCCCAATCTCGGTCAGAATTGCACACTGGAATAGTATTGCACTGTGCCACCTCTTGTAACAGTGAGGACTCTCTGAGATTGGACATGGTTTGATTGGACAGCGACGTGGTGAGAGGATGAGCTGCACCAGGGGAGAATCTCAATTGCATTTCCTTAATTCCTCGCATCCTTCTCAAAATCTATTTGATGAGAAAGTCAGAGGTCCTACTAATGACTGGAGGAGAGGAGTGGAGCGAGCTGCAGCTGGCCCAGAGTGACCCAGGGGAGAGGAGTGGAGCGAGCTGCAGCCGGCCCAGAGTGACCCAGGTTTATCCAGCAGTCCACCTCCACTGCACAGTATTTGACCAGCTTGCAGGGTTGACCTTGCAAGCCCCTAACTCTCGAAAAGACAGCTGTGTGAATGTGCTATGCAGTGTGGGTTGAATGCAGGGTTGGGGAGTAACAGATGTTTCATCCCAGCCTATGGAATAAAAGTCTGAGGGAGTTCCTTTCTTCTAAACTCCTCTATGGTATTGTGCTCCATACTGTCAACAACTAGTTTCATTTAAGAAGACCACGATTGGGGCTTTTATTGCTCAATCTAATTATAATCTAATTTCTGCTTTGAAAGTTGATAAACTTGTAACCTCACTTTTGAGGGGTGGCAGGTAGCTTAGTGGTTAAGAGCGTTGTGCCATTAACTGAAAGTTCGCTGGTTCTAATCCCGAGCTGACTAGGTGAAAAATCTGTCGGTGCCCTTGAGCAAGGCACTTAACCCTAATTGCTCCTGTAAGTCGCTCTGGATAAGAGCGTCTGCTAAATGACTAATTTATTTATTTGAGAAAATGGCCTTTGAATGTTTTGGTACACCCACTGGAGAGCTCTTCTTTGTCTACACCCACTCAGCATCGTTCACACCCTCTTAAGCTATAGCCCCGCCCGTAAACTCAGAGCGTTGTCAGATTGTCAGTTGGTAAATTCAGAGCGTTTCACTCTCAGAGTTCAGAGCGCACACTGCACGCTCTGGCTGAGGAGTAGGGTTGATCCGAGCGTTCTGTCCTAACAGCAGCAGTCAAGCACCCAAGCTAACTGGCTAACGTTGGCTAGCTTGCTAGCTACTTCCAGACACAAATGAGAGAACAGCTCACACTCACCATTTTACTCGCCCTAGCAGAGCTGGTTAGGCTGTTTTTATGTTATCCAGAGCATTTGTGACTGCAACTGTGCTGCTGGCAACAATTTAATTATGCTTTTTTGCCAACGATTACTGACACCGGCCATATTCAATGGGTGTTGAGCATTCGTAAATTTGTCAGTTATTCTGCGCTCTGGCACACTCAGACGAGAGTGCTCTGAAATCGGAGTAGATAGCCAGAGTGAATTTGCCAGCTACGTCTATCAACAGTTGTCGCATTGACATCATGAACATTCTATTGAAATGGTTACTTGCATAGGGGAGTCTTTTCTTAAGACATTTAGCTAGCTAGCTGGCTAAACAATTAACCATAATCACAACTCGTGACGTTACTACCCTGCATGAATCTGCAGGTAGCTAATCAACCAGGTTCAATATATAGCTAGCTAACATTAGGCTATAACTAGCAAAGCAAATGGCTCTGAGATACGAATAAAATTACTACACAGATCATACACGTAACGTTAGCTAGCGAGCCTGCCAGCTAACGTTAGCTAGCTAGCTAACAGTACACTTTAACTTGAAATGAAAACGACTTTCTGACAAAATTTGAAATTTGTAATATCTGAAAATGTATACATGGATGGACACTTCTCCCTCTCTGTCATGGATGCCCTGGTTGCCCTTAGTTTGAAGATGTAATCCGGAGACGGGTGTTTTCTCCCACTCCTTAGCTCTCCCACTCTAATTCCACTGATTTCAAAACTCGATCTCTCTGCATTTCCAGCCCACTCATTTTCTCAGCCAATCATGGCTAGTGGGAAGGATGCTGTCTTTTTCTTCTGTCTAAACCAACTAGGCTCGTAATTTAACAATTTTATTTGTATTTACAGATGGCACACAAGTTTGTTATTAAGGCACATGAAAGTTCACATGTTGGAGAAGGCATTTATGCCAAAAAAATGCATTTAGATTTTTTTTTAAAGGTTTACATTCAAATGGCTCGCCTGTGATGTAGTGACGTGCGACATATGCCTAGTTTCCTGAAATGAGTCACAAATGTGCAATTTTGTCACATAACACAATGCCACGGATATCTCAAGTTTTTGAGGGAGGGTGCAATTGGCATGCTTGACTGCAGGAATGTCCATCAGAGCTGTTGCTGAGATTTTAATGTTAATTTCTCTACCATAAACCACCTCTAATGTCGTTTTAGAGAATTTGGCAGTACGTCCAACCGGCCTCACAACCGCAGACCATGTGGGCGAGTGGTTTGCTAATATCAACGTTGTGAACAGAGTGCTCCATGGTGGCGGTGGGGTTATGGTATGGGCAGGCATAATCTATGGACAACGAACACAATTTCATTTTATTGATGGCAATTTGAATGCACAGAGATACCATGACGAGGTCCTGAGGCCCATTGTCATGCCATTCATCCGCCGCCATCACCTCATGTTTCAGCATGATAATGCATGGCCCCATGTCGCAAGGCCCTGTACACAATTCCTGGAAGCTGAAAATGTCCCAGTTCTTCAATGGCCTGCATACTCACCAGACATGTCACCCATTGTGCATGTTTGGGATACTCAGGATCAACGTGTTCCAGTTCCCGCCAATATCCAGCAACTTCGCACAACCATTGAAGAGGAGTGGGAGAACATTCCAAAGTCCAAAATCAACAGCCTGATCAACTCTATGCGAAGGAGATGTCGCGCTGCATGAGGCAAATAGTGGTCACACCAGATACTGACTGGTTTTCTGATCCACGCCCCTACCTTTTTTTAAAGTTACTGTATCTGTGACCAACCGATGCAGATCTGTATTCCCAGTCATGTGAAATCCATAGATTAGGGCCTAATTTATTTATTTCAATCGACTGATTTCCTTATATGAACTGTACCTCGGTAAAATCTTAGAAATTATTGCATGTTGCATTTATATTTTTGCTCAGTATATATTTCCATATTTCCAAGTCCAATTCTTGAAGATCAAGGGGTATTAAATGCATTGGAATTACTGAAAATCTGACAGACTTTTATTTTATTTTATGGAAAGATATAGCCTAATCGTATTATTATCTGTAGCAGAAAGCAATGGGTTGGAAGAAGCCTACATAACCAACCCATAAAGTAAAATGCGACATCCATTTATGGCCAGCCATGTAAACTCTAACATTGATTTATCCTGCAATAGATGTCGTTCAATTGGTAATATTCATGTTTGTCTTCTTCTAATACCTCTTAGGGGGAAGTCATCTAAAAGTAACTGAAAATAGTCCGATTACGTTACTGAGTTTGGGTAATCCAAAAGTTACGTTACTGATTACAATTTTGGACAGGTAACTAGTAAACGTAAAGGATTAGATTTAGAAAGTAACCTACCCAACCCTGCTTACATGGTTAATGAATGCTGCCTCAGTATTCCGACATTTTTTATTTATTTTTTATTTCACCTTTATTTAACCAGGTAAGCCAGTTGAGAACAAGTTCTCATTTACAACTGCGACCTGGCCAAGATAAAGCCAAGCAGTGCGATAAAAACAACAACACATAGTTACATATGGGTTAAAAAAAAACATAAGGTCTCAAAATACAACAGAAAATATATATACAGTGTGTGCAAATGTAGCAAGTTATGGAGGTAAGGCAATAAATAGGCTATAGTGCAAAATAATTACAATTAGTATTAACACTGGAATGCTAGATGTGCAAGAGATTATGTGCAAATAGAGATACTGGGGTGCAAAAGAGCAAAATAAATAACAATATAGGGATGAGGTAGTTGGGTGGGCTAATTTCAGATGGGCTGTGTACATGTGCAGTGATCGGTAAGGTGCTCTGACAACTGATGCTTAAAGTTAGTGAGGGAGATAAGAGTCTCCAGCTTCAGAGATTTTTGCAATTCGTTCCAGTCATTGGCAGCAGAGAACTGGAAGGAATGGCGGCCAAAGGAGGTGTTGGCTTTGGGAATGACCAGTGAGATATACCTGCTGGAGCGCAGACTACGGGTGGGTGCTGCTATGGTGACCAATGAGCTAAGATAAGGCGGGGATTTGCCTAGCAGTGATTTATAGATGGCCTGGAGCCAGTGGGTTTGACGACGAACATGTAGTGAGGACCAGCCAACAAGAGCGTACAGGTCACAGTGGTGGGTAGTGTATGGGGCTTTGGAGACAAAACGGATGGCACTGTGATAGACTACATCCAATTTGCTGAGTAGAGTGTTGGAGGCTATTTTGTAAATGACATCGCCGAAGTCAAGGATCAGTAGGATAGTCAGTTTTACGAGGGCATGTTTGGCAGCATGAGTGAAGGAGGCTTTGTTGCGAAATAGGAAGCCGATTCTAGATTTAACTTTGGATTGGAGATTCTTAATGTGAGTCTGGAAGGAGAGTTTACAGTCTAACCAGACACCTAGGTATTTGTAGTTGTCCACATACTCTAGGTCAGACCCGTCGAGAGTAGTGATTCTAGTCGGGTGGGCGGGTGCCAGCAGCGTTCGATTGAAGAGCATGCATTTAGTTTTACTAGTGTTTAAGAGCAGTTGGAGGCTACAAAATGGTGTCGTCTGCGTAGAGGTGGATCTGAGAGTCACCAGCAGCAAGAGCGACATCATTGATATACACGGAGAAAAGAGTCGGCCCAAGAATTGAACCCTGTGGCACCCCCATAGAGACTGTCATAGGTCCAGACAACAGGCCCTCCGATTTCACACATTGAACTCTATCTGAGAAGTAGTTGGTGAACCAGGCGAGGCAGTCATTTGAGAAACCAAGGCTATTTAGTCTGCCAATAAGAATGCGGTGGTTGACAGAGTCGAAAGCCTTGGCCAGGTCGATGAAGACGGCTGCACAGTACTGTCTATTATCGATCGTGGTTATAATATCGTTTAGGACCTTGAGCGTGGCTGAAGTGCACCCATGACCAGCTCGAAACCGGATTGCATAGCGGAGAAGGTACGGTGGGATTCGAAATGGTTGGTGATCTGTTTGTTAACTTGGCTTTCAAATACTTTCGAAAGGCAGGGCAGGATGGATATAGGTCTGTAACAGTTTGGATCTAGAGTGTCACCCCCTTTGAAGAGGGGGATGACCGCGGCAGCTTTCCAATCTCTGGGGATCTCAGACGTTACGAAAGAGAGGTTGAACAGGCTAGTAATAGGGGTTGCGACAATTTCTGCGGCTAGTTTTAGAAAGAAAGGGTCCAGATTGTCTAGCCCAGCTGATTTGTAGGGGTCCAGATTTTGCAGCTCTTTCAGAACATCAGCTGTCTGAATTTGTGTGAAGGAGAAGCGGGGGGCATGGGCAAGTTGCAGCGGAGGGTGCAGAGTTGGTGGCCGGGGTAGTGGTAGCCAGGTGGAAAGCATGGCCAGCCATAGCAAAATGCTTGTTGAAATTCTCGATTATTGTAGATTTATCGGTGGTGATAGTGTTTCCTAGCCTCAGTGCAGTGGGCAGCTGGGAGGAAGTGCTCTTATTCTCCATGGACTTTACAGTGTCCCAAAACTTTTTGGAGTTAGTGCTACAGGATGCAAATTTCTGTTTGAAAAAGTTAGCCTTTGCTTTCCTGACTGCTTGTGTATATTGGTTCCTAACTTCCCTGAAAAGTTGCATATCGCGGGGGCTATTTGATGCTAATGCAGTACGCCACAAGATGTTTTTGTGCTGGTCAAGTGCAGTCAAGTCTGAGGAGAACCAGGGGCTATATCTGTTCTTAGTTCTGTATTTTTTGAATGGGGCATGTTTATTTAAGATTGAGAGGAAATTACTTTTAAAGAACAACCAGGCATCCTCTACTGACGGAATGAGATCTATATCCATCCAGGATACCTGGGCCAGGTCAATTAGGAAGGCCTGCTCGCTAAAGTGTTTTAGGGAGCGTTTGACAGTGATGAGGGGTGGTCGTTTGACCGCGGACCCGTTACGGACGCAGGCAATAAGGCAGTGATCGCTGAGATCCTGGTTGAAGACAGCGGAGGTGTATTTAGAGGGTAAGTTAGTCAGGATGATATCTATGAGGGTACCCATGTTTACGGATTTAGGGTTGTACCTGGTAGGTTCGTTGATAATTTGTGTGAGATTGAGGGCATCTAGTTTGGATTGTAGGATGGCCGGGGTGTTAAGCATATCCCAATTTAGGTCACCAAGCAGTACGAACTCTGAGGATAAATGGGGGGCAATCAATTCACATATGGTATCCAGGGCACAGCTGGGGGCTGAGGGGGGTCTGTAGCAAGCGGCAACAGTGAGAGACTTATTTCTGGAAAGGTGGATTATTAGAAGTAGAAGCTCAAACTGTTTGGGCACAGACCTGGATAGTATGATACAAAGAGTGGGCCTGTGACTATATGACTATGTATGGTAATGTCATTAGTATTAAAATATCTCTTTCTGTCTCTCTCTCTATTTCCATCACTCTCTCTCTCTCCTCCTGCTCTTTTTCTCTTTCACAGTGGGATTCCTGGGAAGAAATTAGGTGCCATTATCTTCACGGCGGAGGAGCTAAGTAACTGTAGGGTCAGTATCTGACAAGTCAGCTATTCCCCTCTGAGCCAGCGGCCACGAGAGTCAGCTAATGTTTCAGCCATTGTTGTGGAGAAGAGTGGCAGTAAAACCCGAGGGATTATATGGATCCGTAATGTCTAAGCTCTTCTTCTGGATCGCTTTGCCATTCACATACTGTAGTTGACTCTCAGGAGGGTGAGGACCTCTTTTATCCCATCTCTCTTTATATTTTCAAAAATGGCTGACGCTCCCTGGCTGTTCCCTCTTCTCTTAAATGTTTCACTTCGTTATTTGAACATTTCCCTTTGTAGTGCTCCCCTCAATACACACACACACACACACACACACACACACACACACACACACACACAAAGACACACATGCAATTATTCCCAACTCCCCTGTCAAAACCCTCCAGTATTAATTACATTCCTTCATTCCAACTCTGAGCATCTCATCCATTTGGTGACAAGTTTTAGATTTTTATTAGGATCCCCATTAGGCGACACCAATTGCAGCAGCTAGTCTTACTGGGTTCCGACACAAAACGAAAAATACAATACAGACTTCACAATTAATTGACATACATTAACGCGACGTCAGTACATACACACAACAAGTAGGTCACGTGGGGGAGAGGCATTGCTTTACATTTACATTTTAGTCATTTAGCAGACGATCTTATCCAGTGTGACTTACAGTTAGTGAGTGCATACATTTTCATACTGGCCCCCCGTGGGAATCGGACCCACAACCCTGGTGTTGCAAGCGCCACGCTCTACCAACTGAGCTACAGGGGCCTGTATAAACCAGGTTTGCTGATCACTTGGGCATTATGAGATGGAGGGGAGTTTCATGCAATCATGGCTCTGTATAATATTGTACGTTTCCTTGAATTTGTTCTGAACCTGGGGGCTGTGGAAAAACAAACCTGGTGGCATGTCTGGTGGGGTAAGTGTGTGTATCAGTGCTGTGTGTAAGTTGGCTATGCAAACAATTTGGAATTATTCAATACATTGATGCTTATAAAAACAAGAAGTGATGGGGTCAGTCTCTTAGCCAAGAGATTCTGGCGTGCATAGTATTGATATTAGCCCTCTTATTACAATGAAGAGCAAGACGTGCCGCTCTTTTCTAGGCCAGCTGCAGCTTAACTAGGTCTTTCTTTGCAGCACCTGACCATATCACTGGACAATAATCAAGATAATATACAACTAGAGCCTGCAGGACTTGCTTTGTGGATTGTGGTGTCAAAAAGCAGAGCATCTCTTTATCACGGACAGACCTCTCCCCATCTTTACAACCATTGAATCTATATATTTTGACCATGACAGTTTACAATCTAAGGTAACACCAAGTAATTTAGTCTCCTCAACTTGTTCAAGAGCCTACTATTCATTACCAGATTCAGCTGAGGTCTAGAACTTAGGGAATGATTTGTACCAAATACAATGCTCTTAGTTTTACAGATGTTCAGGACCAGTTTATTACTGGCCACCCATTCCAAAACTGACTGCAACTCCTTGTTAAGGGTTTCAGTGACTTCATTAGCTGTGGTTGCTGACCCGTATATGGTTGAATCATCAGCACACATGGACACACAGGCTTTGTTTAATACCAGTGGCAGGTCATTGGTAAAAATAGAAAAGAGTAGAGGGCCTAGAGAGCTGCCCTGCGGTACACCACACATTAAATGTTTAACATTAGAGAAGTTTCCATTAAAGAATACCCTCTATGTTCTACACTGCTCAAAAAAATAAAGGGAACACTAAAAGAACACATCCTAGATCTGAATGAATGAAATAATCTCATTAAATACTTTTTTCTTTACATAGTTGAATGTGCTGACAACAAAATCACACAAAAATTATCAATGGAAATCAAATTTATCAACCCATGGAGGTCTGGATTTGGAGTCACCCTCAAAATTAAAGTGGAAAACCACACTACAGGCTGATCCAACTTTGATGTAATGTCCTTAAAACAAGTCAAAATAAGGCTCAGTAGTGTGTGGCCTCCACGTGCCTGTATGACCTCCCTACAACGCCTGGGCATGCTCCTGATGAGGTGGCGGATGGTCTCCTGAGGGATCTCCTCCCAGACCTGGACTAAAGCATCCGCCAACTCCTGTACAGTCTGTGGTGCAATGTGGCATTGGTGGATGGAGCGAGACATGATGTCCCAGATGTGCTCAATTGGATTCAGGTCTGGGGAACGGGCAGGCCAGTCCATAGCATCAATGCCTTCCTCTTGCAGGAACTGCTGACACACTCCAGCCACATGAGGTCTAGCATTGTCTTGCATTAGGAGGAACTCCACGTCTCCTGATGTACTAGCCTGTCTCCTGGTAGCGCCTCCATGCTCTGGACACTACGCTGACAGACACAGCAAACCTTCTTGCCACAGCTCGCATTGATGTGCCATCCTGGATGAGCTGCACTACCTGAGCCACTTGTGTGGGTTGTAGACTCCGTCTCATGCTACCACTAGAGTGAAAGCACCGCCAGCATTCAAAAGTTACCAAAACATCAGCCAGGAAGCATAGGAACTGAGAAATGGTCTGTGGTCACCACCTGCAAAACCAGTCCTTTATTGGGGGTGTCTTGCTAATTGCCTATAATTTCCACCTGTTGTCTATTCCATTTGCACAACAGCATGTGAAATTGATTGTCAATCAATGTTGCTTCCTAAGTGGACAGTTTGATTTCACAGAAGTGTGATTGACTTGGAGTTACATTGTGTTGTTTAAGTGTTTCCTTTATTTTTTTGAGCAGTGTATTAGATAATTGCCAAATCGTGGATTCTGGGCTGAAGTAGAAAAAGCCATAACACTTAAGTTTTTTCAACAATAGGTTATGGTCAATAATATCAAAGACTGCACTGAAATCTAACAGTACAACTCCCACAATCTTAAATAAATAAAAAATAAAAAAAATTTTCACCAATCATCAGTCATTTGTGTCAGTGCAGTACATGTTGAGTGCCCTTCTCTATAAGCATGCTGAAAGTCTGTTGTTAATTTGTTTACAGAGAAATAGTATTGTATTTTATCAAACACCATTTTTTCCAACAGTTGGCTAAGAGATAGCAGCAAACTGATAGGTCGGCTGTTAGAACCAGTAAAGGCCGCTTTACCATTCTTGGGTAGCGGAATGACTTTGGCTTCCCTCCAGGCCTGAGGACAAAGACTTTTCTCTAGGCTCAGATTAAAGATATGACAGATAGGAGTGGATATACAGTCGTGGTCAAAAGTTTTGAGAATGACACAAATATTAATTTTCACAAAGTCTGCTGCCTCAGTTTTTATGATGGCAATTTGCATATACTCCAGAATGTTATGAAGAGTGATCAGATGAATTGCAAAGTCCCTCTTTGCCATAAACATTAACTTAATCCCCAAAAAACATTTCCACTGCATTTCAGCCCTGCCACAAAAGGACCAGCTGACATCATGTCAGTGATTCTCTCGTTAACACAGGTGAGAGTGTTGACGAGGACAAGGCTGGAGATCACTCTGTCATGCTGATTGAGTTAGAATAACAGACTGGAAGCTTTAAAAGGAGGGTGGTGCTTGAAATCATTGTTCTTCCTCTGTTAAACATGGTTACCTGCAAGGAAACATGTGCTGTCATCATTGCTTTGCACAAAAAGGGCTTCACAGGCAAGGATATTGCTGCTAGTAAGATTGCACCTAAATCAACCATTTATCGGATCATCAAGAACTTCAAGGAGAGAGGTTAAATTGTTGTGAAGAAGGCTTCAGGGCGCCCAAGAAAGTCCAGCAAGCGCCAGGACCGTCTCCTAAATTTGATTCAGCTGCGGGATCGGGGCACCACCAGTGCAAAGCTTGCTCAGCAATGGCAGCAGGCAGGTGTGAGTGCATCTGCACGCAAAGTGAGGCAAAGACTTTTGGAGGATGGCCTGGTGTCAAGAAGGGCAGCGAGGTAGCCACTTCTCTCCAGGAAAAACATCAGGAACAGACTGATATTCTGCAAAAGGTACAGGGATTGGACTGCTGAGGACTGGGGTAAAGTCATTTTCTCTGATGAATCCCCTTTCCGATTGTTTGGGGCATCTGGAAAAAAGCTTGTCCAGAGACGACAAGGTGAGCGCTACCATCAGTCCTGTGTCATGCCAACAGTAAAGCATCCTGAGACCATTCATGTGTGGGGTTGCTTCTCAGCCAAGGGAGTGGGCTCACTCATAATTTTGCCTAAGAACACAGCCTTGAATAAAAAATGGTACCAACACATCCTCCGAGAGCAACTTCTCCCAACCATCCAAGAACAGTTTGGTGACGAACAATGCCTTTTCCAGCATGATGGAGCATCTTGCCATAAGGCAAAAGTGATAACTAAGTGGCTCGAGAAACAAAACATCGACATTTTGGGTCCATGGCCAGGAAACTCCCCAGACCTTAATCCCATTCAGAACTTGTGGTCAATCCTCAAGAGGCGGGTGGACAAACAAAAACCCACAAATTCTGACAAACTCCAAGCATTGATTATGCAAGAATGGGCTGCCATCTGTCAGGATGTGGCCCAGAAGTTAATTGACAGCATGCCAGGGTGGATTGCAGAGGTCTTGAAAAAGAAGGGTCAACATTGCAAATATTGACTCTTTGCATAAACTTAATGTAATTGTCAATAAAAGCCTTTGACACTTATGGAATGCTTGTAATTATACTTCAGTATACCATAGTAACATTAGATTTACATTTACATCATTTAGCAGACGCTCTTATCCAGAGCGACTTACAAATTGGTGCATTCAACTTATGATAGCCAGTGGGACAACCACTTTTTTTTCTCCTCTTTTTTAAATTTTCTTCATGGGGGGGTGGGTTGAAGGATTACTTTATACTATTCCAGGTATTCCTTAAAGAGGTAGGGTTTCAAGTGTCTCCGGAAGGTGGTCAGTGACTCCGCTGTCCTGGCGTCGTGGGGGAGCTTGTTCCACCATTGGGGTGCCAGAGCAGCGAATAGCTTTGACTGGACTGAGCGGGAACTGTGCTTCCGTAGAGGTAGGGGAGCTAGCAGGCCAGAGGTGGATGAACGTAGTGCCCTCGTTTGGGTGTAGGGTCTGATCAGAGCCTGAAGGTAAGGAGGTGCCGTTCCCCTCACAGCTCCGTAGGCAAGCACCATGGTCTTGTAGTAGATGCGAGCCTCAACTGGAAGCCAGTGGAGTGTGCGGAGGAGCAGGGTGACATGAGAGAACTTGGGAAGGTCGAACACCAGACGGGCTGCGGCGTTCTGGATAAGTTGTAGGGGTTTAATGGCACAGGCAGGGAGCCCAGCCAACAGCAAGTTGCAGTAATCCAGACGGGAGATGACAAGTGCCTGGATTAGGACCTGTGCCGCTTTCTGTGTAAAATAGGGTCGTACTCTGCGAATGTTGTAGAGCATGAACCTGCAGGATCTGGTCACCGCTTTGATGTTAGCGGAGAACGACAGGGTGTTGTCCAGGTTCACGCCAAGGTTCTTTGCACTCTGGGAGGAGGACACAATGGAGTTGTCAACCGTGATGGCGAGATCATGGAGCGGGCAGTCCTTCCCCGGGAGGAAGAGCAGCTCCGTCTTGCCAAGGTTCAGCTTGGCAAGACAGCTGACAAAAATATCTAAAAACGCTGAAGCAGCAAACTTTGTGAAGACCAATACTTGTGTCATTCTCAAAACGTTTGACCACGACTGTAGAGTCAGCTACCATTATTTATTTAACCTTTTATTTAAACAGGGAGTCACACTGAGATTTACATTATATTTTACAAGAGAGCCCTGTATACATTACAATAAAATCAGAATAATAAAACAATATAATTCAGCACACAATAACAAAATAAACATATTCAATAAAAGCAATCACATTCAACTACATAGAGTTCCTCAATCAATCATTTAAACTGCCTGAGTGGCACCAGCACGTCTAACTGCAGTGAATTCTGCAGATTGTTCCACAAATTAGGGGCAAAAAAACTAAACGCAGATTTTCCCAAATCTGTGGAGACTGAAGGGATCTCTAGTGTTATCCATTCCTGAGAACGGGTTTGGTAACTTATGATTCTTAACATAATTAATGAAGTTACATATGAAGGGAGTTTCTGTCAGATTGCTTTGTAAATAAATAAAAGAGAATGCAGCTCTCTTCTTACAGACAGAGAGGTCCATCCCACATTTTTATACAGACTACAATGATGAGTCCTAAAATTGTCCCCTATGATAAAACGTATTGCGGAATGGTAGACTGTGTCCAAGGGTTTCAAAACAGAAGTTGCCGCATGCTCGTAAACAATATCACCAAAATCCAATAAAGGGAGAAGCGTTGTTTGAACAATCTTTCAGTACTGAGGCATGATTTATTTCGATATAAAAAAACAATCTTGCATCTTAGCTTCTTAGTCAGATTTTCTTTATGCATGACGAAGGACAACTTGTCATCAATCCAGACACCCAGGTACTTATATTGAGAAACAATTTCAATTTGGGCTCCATTTGTAGCGCAAATATGCAGGTCCTCAGGGTCAACATCTCGTGACTTAGAGAACAGCATGATCTTGGTTTTACTCGTATTTAACACTAATTTAAGATTTGTAAGTGATTTCTGAATTGAATCAAAGTCATGCTGAAGTTCACGAATGGCCTGCTGCACTGAGGTTGCACAGGAATACAAAACTGTATCATCTGCATAGAGATGAATGTTACAAGTATTAACAGTGTTTCCTCTGTCATTATTATACAAGGTGAACAATAATGGACCCAAAATAGAACCCTGAGGAACTCCTTTTTGAATCTCAAGAAATTCAGATTGAACCCCATCTGTTAAGATGGCCTGAGTTCTGTCGCTAAGATAATTCTGAAACCATAAACAGGCTGTGTATCACAGGCCTATTCTTGATAACTTCTTCAGCAAAACAGAATGATCAACAGTGTCGAACGCCTTTGACAGGTCAATAAACAAAGCAGCACAGCTCTTTTTAGCATCCAAGGCATTGACAAGATCATTAACAACTTGCGTGGTTGCTGTGGTAGTACTATGCCCAATCCTCAGTAGCTTTCCATCGAAGTTGTCAATGCGAGGAGGTTTGTCATTATTGATCGATACCAATAATTTTTCCACCTCTCCAACACTAACGTTACAAAATTCTAACTTACTATGCTTTTCTTTCATAATTTGTTTTTTTATGCATGAATACGAAGGCTCACTGCTCATTGTTGGAATTTCCTGCCTAAGTTTGCCCACTTTGCCAATTTAAGTAATCATTAAAATAATTGGCAACATCAAACGGTTTTGAATTTGTAATACAGTCTCTTGTTCTTTTTGTAGAGTTTAGTCATATAATTTCTCAATTTGCAGTAAGTCAGCCAGTCAGATGTGCAGCCAGACTTATTGAGAGAGAGAGAGAGAGAGAGAGAGAGAGAGAGAGAGAGAGAGAGAGAGAGAGAGACACAGACACACAGACACACAGACACACAGACACACAGGAACTGGCTGCTAAGGGATTTCCCATGATACCCCCTCTTGCTGTCAGGCCCCTCTGCTCATTACAGTGGCTCCACACGTCATGCTTCAGTCCCGTGGCGTCTCTCCAGGGACCTGTCCTACTAACCAAAACAGAGCAGTGGACCGACCAACGGATGCACCCCCACCAACAGACCATAAACAGCCATCCATATTGATGAGCCTCGGGCTAAATAAATAGCTTCCATGCAATGTGATTAATTCTGTACACGCTTAGAAATAAAGTTCCTTATAGAACCAATAAGGGTTCCATCGCTTGCTTAATATATGGAACCCCTAAAAGTTCTATATAGAACCCTTTTATACCTAGAGGTTGTTCTTGACTGAACCAGAATGGTTCCATTTAGAACCCTGCATGGTGCCATTTATGAATTATGGCTACTACGATTAAATAGTAATAATTTGAGCTAAGAATATAATTGAATAAACAATTAAATAATGGACAAAATAATACCGGCATAGTTTTTTGAATGTATTGTCATTATATGCAGACATACAGTAGTTTGGAAATATGCACTGGTGTCCAGGGAAGCATCTCTTTGTTTGAATGATGACCCACGTCAACTCTGGCTGACTTCTTTACACTACAATAAAATATACACTGCTCAAAAAAATAAAGGGAACACTTAAACAACACATCCTAGATCTGAATGAATGAAATAATCTTATTAAATACTTTTTTCTTTACATAGTTGAATGTGCTGACAACAAAATCACACAAAAATTATCAATGGAAATCAAATTTATCAACCCATGGAGGTCTGGATTTGGAGTCACCCTCAAAATTAAAGTGGAAAACCACACTACAGGCTGATCCAACTTTGATGTAATGTCCTTAAAACAAGTCAAAATGAGGCTCAGTAGTGTGTGTGGCCTCCACGTGCCTGTATGACCTCCCTACAACGCCTGGGCATGCTCCTGATGAGGTGGCGGATGGTCTCCTGAGGGATCTCCTCCCAGACCTGGACTAAAGCATCCGCCAACTCCTGGACAGTCTGTGGTGCAATGTGGCGTTGGTGGATGGAGCGAGACATGATGTCGCAGATGTGCTCAATTGGATTCAGGTCTGGGGAACGGGCGGGCCAGTCCATAGCATCAATGCCTTCCTCTTGCAGGAACTGCTGACACATTCCAACCACATGAGGTCTAGCATTGTCTTGCATTAGGAGGAACCCAGGGCCAACCGCACCAGCATATGGTCTCACAAGGGGTCTGAGGATCTCATCTCGGTACCTAATGGCAGTCAGGCTACCTCTGGCGAGCACATGGAGGGCTGTGCGGCCCCCCAAAGAAATGCCACCCCACACTATGACTGACCCACCGCCAAACCGGTCATGCTGGAGGATGTTGCAGGCAGCAGAACGTTCTCCACGGCGTCTCCAGACTCTGTCACGTCTGTCACATGTGCTCAGTGTGAACCTGCTTTCATCTGTGAAGAGCACAGGGCGCCAGTGGCGAATTTGCCAATCTTGGTGTTCTCTGGCAAATGCCAAACGTCCTGCACGGTGTTGGGCTGTAAGCACAACCCCCACCTGTGGACGTCGGGCCCTCATACCACCCTCATGGAGTCTGTTTCTGACCGTTTGAGCAGACACGTGCACATTTGTGGCCTGCTGGAGGTCATTTTGCAGGGCTCTGGCAGTGCTCCTCCTGCTCCTCCTTGCACAAAGGCGGAGGTAGCGGTCCTGCTGCTGGGTTGTTGCCCCCCTACGGCCTCCTCCACGTCTCCTGATGTACTGGCCTGTCTCCTGGTAGCGCCTCCATGCTCTGGACACTACGCTGACAGACACAGCAAACCTTCTTGCCACAGCTCGCATTGACGTGCCATCGTGGATGAGCTACAAAACCTGAGCCACTTGTGTGGGTTGTAGACTCCGTCTCATGCTACCACTAGAGTGAAAGCACCGCCAGCATTCAAAAGTTACCAAAACATCAGCCAGGAAGCATAGGAACTGGTCTGTGGTCACCACCTGCAGAACCACTTCTTTATTGGGGGTGTCTTGGTAATTGCCTATAATTTCCACCTGTTGTCTATTCCATTTGCACAACAGCATGTGAAATTGATTGTCAATCAGTGTTGCTTCCTAAGTGGACAGTTTGATTTTCACAGAAGTGTGATTGAGTTACATTGTGTTGTTTAAGTGTTCCCTTTATTTTTTTGAGCAGTGTACTTTGTCCATTAGTTACAGTGAACAACAGAAGTGTGTCTTCTGCTCTCATCAGTAAGGGAGTGTTTTGAGGATGTGAACCCAGCAGCCCTCCAGTTATCAGATCAATTCCACCCGGTTTTTTTTCCAGCACCCGGCCCGGGATTTGAACTTGCCACCTTTTGACCACAGGTCCAACTCCTGCAACAGGTCCAACTCCTAAGCTGTTGGACTACCTGCTAGACTGGTTCCAGATAATAAGAAAAAAGGAGCGATAGCATGAGTTAATCTGCCAAAATGAACACAAAATGCTATTGTGTTAAAAGTAATGTAATGATTAACTAGGTTATTGGATCACCAAGACTTATTAAACATAATTTATTATGTAATTTATACAAACCTCTCAGTCAGAAACAGTCTCCGAATGGCTTCATGAAACATAGGCTAGTCCCCTCACCTGACTCCACACTGGAATAAAATTAACAGTTAGCTAATTGCCAATGTCAGGCTGGGTCTGTAGCTCTATTTGGCATATCACATAATAAAAAATAATGTTTATTTGAAAGAGTTAGTTGGCTAGCTTTGAAAGTGGCAAATTAAAGTAGCCTTTTCTGTTTAGCTAGCTAAGTTATTCTAATAACGTTTCAACTTGATTTATCTAGCCTATAGTTTATCATATGACTTTGGCTTTGTATATTTGAATTAAGTAAAGTGGAACTGACAGCGTTTAAGCAACATGAAATCTTATTCAAATCTGTTCATATACACCCTCAGGAAGAATATGAATGATTTTTTTGGTTTTCTTTTTTTTAAATTCTGACAAGTGAGCACTTAGATATGGTCATTTTCACATTTAATAAATTCATAGAATGTTTGGGAATGACATAGTAAGGCATTTGTGAAAATTCTATAGCAATATAGAGTGGGAAAGCGGCTGTTAGTTTGGACTATAATAGACACTGCAGTAAATAAAACCTAATAAAAACATCTGTCTTGTCCAGGACACAGACCAGTGTGCCATAGCCAATCAGAGCTACAGTAGGCCTATATGCATACATGGGCCACACAGGCCTGCCATCATTCTCTTTGAACTGGACTGTGTGTTTACAGGCAGTAGCAACAGAGCCACTTTAGATCAAATCAAATCCAATCAAATCAAATTTTATTGGTCACATGCGCCGAATACAACAGGTGCAGACATTACAGTGAAATGCTTACTTACAGCCCTTAACCAACAGTGCATTTATTTTAAACAAAAAAAGTAAAAATAAAACAACAACAAAAAAAGTGTTGAGAAAAAAAAGAGCAGAAGTAAAATAAAGTGACAGTAGGGAGGCTATATATACAGGGGGGTACCGTTGCAGAGTCAATGTGCGGGGGCACCGGCTAGTTGAGGTAGTTGAGGTAATATGTACATGTGGGTAGAGTTAAAGTGACTATGCATAAATACTTAACAGAGTAGCAGCAGCGTAAAAAGGATGGGGTGGGGGGGCAGTGCAAATAGTTCGGGTAGCCATGATTAGCTGTTCAGGAGTCTTATGGCTTGGGGGTAGAAGCTGTTGAGAAGTCTTTTGGACCTAGACTTGGCACTCCGGTACCGCTTGCCGTGCGGTAGCAGAGAGATCAGTCTATGACTAGGGTGGCTGGAGTCTTTGACAATTTTGAGGGCCTTCCTCTGACACCGCCTGGTATAGAGGTCCTGGATGGCAGGAAGCTTTGCCCCAGTGATGTACTGGGCCGTACGCACTACCCTCTGTAGTGCCTTGCGGTCGGAGGCCAAGCAGTTGCCATACCAGGCGGTGATGCAACCAGTCAGGATGCTCTCGATGGTGCAGCTGTATAATTTTTTGAGGATCTGAGGACCCATGCCAAATCTTTTTAGTCTCCTGAGGGGGAATAGGCTTTCGTTCATTAGAACGCAATCGCCAAAAGCCACAAAATACACCTGAACGGATTTCTGTAAATATGTATATACCACGGGAGTCCTCTTACATTTGGGAACTTCGCAGTCCTATTGATCAAATCACCATAAAAATGTAGGCTATCTCTCCCTCAGTTGCCTATGCACATCAACAACAATACGATCAACAACTAATACTAGCCAGAGGGAGATGAGCTAAAATCTAACAAGGGAACATTAGATAAACCCTCTCAAACTTTTTAAGCTAGATGGCCGTCAAAATTGCACTGAAACAAAGGGGAATCGTAGGCTGCTCGTCCTTCTGCAGCTTGCCTGCCAATGGATGCTTGTCCCAACCCACTTTTTGAAAACTGAATGGGAACTGCCCACCCATGCCAAATACGCAAGCCAAGGGGTGTCAAACTCAATCATAGCCAAATTGTTTTTACAAATAAAAGTGCAACTGCGACCCAAACTGGCAATTGTTTTTATTAGAAAAAATATGGACCTTTATAATGTCCACTATGTGCATAGGATGCTGTGTATAGCATTTTAACATATTAAAACAAAAGAAGAGATACATAATATTTGTCCAGCCTTTGCTGCTATACTTGCAGATGTGCATAATATGCTGTGACCCTAATCAAAAAGTATTTAATAACTCCAAATAACAGAAACGTAGCTATAGGTTTGTTGTAACATTTAAACGTAAAACATGTTTTAAATTTTTTTTGCACTGCATGGATCACCGGTGCCTTTGAATGCAGCATTGCTGTATGGTGCACTCAAAATGTATTGTAGTTGAGTAGCCAGCCTAGTCTACTGCTCAAATGTTGCTGTAAATGGCCTACGTTTCTCCTTTGGCGATTTAGTTATTTGGTTATTCATTGTCAAGCTTTAAAAACTGAAGCCAGACTGCAACATTATAGTAGCCTTTCCCTCCGCTGCGCGCTGTAAACGGAACACACGAAAGCAACGCAATTGAAGTTGAATTCAGCGCATCAGGCTATAATTTAATAAATAAGATGACTCAACTGTTGACTCATTTATACTTGTGTGTCCTATTCGGCCCGCGGGCCTTCTGTTTGACATGTGCGCTAGCCTATTAGCCACGTTATGACTGGCTTGTGATCAATGCCCTTGCTAGTTTGATTGTATTGACATTACCAGCCTTAGTTACAGTCATCCATTTTTATTCAAAATATTGAGTCATTGAATCTGAAACAGTGTATCCCAAATAGGTGGAGGGAGCAAACAATGTACCAGGCCAGCTGTGATTTACAACCTGATAGCAATATTTTTGGACTACCAAGAAATGTATTTGTGAATAATATTAATCATGCATTGAACTGCATCCATCTATTCTACCAACAATGCCTTACTGTACGTCATGGAATTTTTTGTAAAATATAACATATTTTTTAAACCTCTTATAAAGTTGGTTTTGAAGCTTAAACTGGGAATTTGATATTTTTGGCTGATATTATGATTGTCTGTTTGTTTCATATCTGCAAAGTAGTTAAAACGCTGTCAGTTCCACTTTAATACATTGAAAAATAATGTGCTTATTGGTAGGCTACTTGCAAGGCCTCCTGTAGCTCAGTTGGTAGAGCATGGCGCTTGCAACGCCAGGTTTGTGGGTTCGATTCCCATGGGGGACCAGTATGAAAAACGTGTGCATTCACTAACTGTAAGTCGCTCTGAATAAGAGCGTCTGCTAAATGACTAAAATGTAAGTTGCTGAAATGGATTGGCAGTTGTTTTTTTAATCAGAGTGGCAGTTAAATTTTGAACTGGCCAAAAGGTTCTATATGGAACCACTTTTTTTTTTTTATCTAAGAGTGTATGCTTTTAATTGAACACATTATTTCCTCTTGCTTCTAGCTAGCATTTAATTTGCAACAGCACAGGTTTGTATGAACCTTGCTGTTTGCCACTCAGACCTTGGCAACAATGTTGCTAAATATGAATTCGATCTTCCCCCTGCCATAGCCAGCTAACGGTGTCGGACGTCAGCTATCTATTTTTCTGAACAGGCGAAATCATGCAGCAGCATCATTAATATGGATATAAATATCAATGGAAAACGGAGCAAACTAATTAAAAGGGAATGTTAGCTGTCATTTCAGAGTTTGATGTGACTGGGTTAGCTTTTGTTAGCTGTTGATTTCTAAAATCCCCATTACACTCTGGGGTACACTCTTAGAAAAAAGGGTTCCAAAGGGTGCTTTGGCTGTCCCCATAGGATAACCCTTTTTGGTTCCAGGTAGAACCCTTTTTGGTTCCATGTGTAACCCTCTGTAAAAAAGGATTCTACATGGAACCCAAAAGGGTTCTACCTGCAACCAAAAAGGGTTCTTCAAAGGGTTCTCCTATGGGGACAGCCGAAGTACCCTTTAACGTTCTAGATATAAACTTTTTTTTCCTAGGAGTATAGGGATAGAACCTTCAAGGTTCTTCACCTTAACTGGGTATATATACAGTATATACTGTATACAACCTGTTTTAGTAAAGGGCTCTTTAATCTCGTCCAAAGAACCAAAAGGTTCTATATAGAACCCCAAATAATATTTTTTTCTAGGAGTGTATGGTGTTGCTTTTTCATTTCCTCTTAAAGTGAAGAGGTTGGATCGGAGTCACAATTAAAGCTGAACGTGTTTCCTGTGGTTATTATGCTGTCCGACTAGCTTTAAATGTTGGAGCATCGGAACATTTGTTGTACTTTAGAGCTGTTGTCCAGAAGACTATTCGTTAGGGTTAGACTTGACCATAGAGTAATATCCCACTGGGCACAGACTTCAATTTAATTCATTATTGTTATTTTATTGTGTTTTTTTTTTTTTTTTTTTTTTTACTTTAGTTTATTTAGTAAATGTTTTCTTAACTCTATTTTCTTAAAACTGCATTGTTAGGTAAGGGCTTGTAAGTAAGCATTTCACGGGAAGGTCTACACCTGTTGTCTTCGGCGCATGTGACATAAAATTTGATTTGATTTGATATTCCATGTTGGTTCAATGTAATTTCATTGAAATTATGTGGAAACAACATTTATTCAACAAGTGTGTGGCCAGTGGAATGTTGATGGTGTGCTACAGTGAGATGCTATGCAAAGGTTATCTGTTGATGTTCTTCTCCAGGACATTGCTACCATGCAGCTGTGTGCCAACAAGCTGGACAAGAAGGACTTCTTTGGGAAGTCTGACCCCTTCCTGGTCTTCTACAGAAGTAACGAGGATGGAACGTGAGAGTAGCTTCTGAGGAAATGTCCTAGTTTCCTAGCATACATGTTTTCCTATGCTTTACAACAGTATGCAATGTATGTCTGTGTGTTCGGTTCTAGCTCTGAGGATCATATGTCCTCATCTTGGGATTGTTTCTAGTGATTGCTAGTGATATCACCTAAGTACATTGTGAGTTCCTCTCTGTAACTTTCTCTACTACTCTGTTCCAGGTTCACTATCTGTCATAAGACGGAGGTGGTTAAGAACACACTGAACCCTGTGTGGCAGCCCTTCACCATCCCAGTGAGGGCCCTTTGTAACGGCGACTATGACAGGTTAGAGTGGAGAGGACAGAGGGACAGTATGCTTTAGGTTGCATGACCAATGATTGTCCTTCAGGCTGGGGATGTGACTGTCTATGACTGTGTTGTATGATAGGATTGTGGTCATACGCACATCCTTAAAAAAAACATAGGTGCTGAGCTAATGAAGTAAACTAGAACAGACAGACAGGCCCGCACACTGAATATGCTCCCAGTTACCTTTATTGACAGCGTTTCGATCCACAAGGATCTTCGCCAGGTCAGGTATGTTGTATGATATCAATAGGATTGAAACATTGGGACACTGTCTGGGGGAACCAATGGGGAACCTCTACAGTACTGAGCAGCAGGATGATGATTTCAACTGTCAGTCACTGGGGCGATCAGAATAATGCCAGCAGTCGGCCTTGGTTTCCCAGGGGCCAGCACTGGTGTTATTGGGATTGACTCGGAGTTACCACACCACGTTACCACACCACGTTACCACACCATTCACTGTCAACGATGCTGATGGAGTCTCTGTGAGTCAATGTTGTGTTGACAGGACATCAGCCTACCTCTCATGGACATGTATCAGCGTGACACCTTTTCTTTAGAAGGAATAGGTCTATGGTGGTTGTGTCAAAGGTCATGTTGTCTAATGAAATACAGTGAGCTCTGAAAGTATTGGAACAGTGACACATTTTTTGTTTTTTTTGGCTCTGTACTCCAGCACTTTGGATTTGACATTATACAATGACTATGAGGTTAAAGTGCAGACTGTCAGCTTTAATTTGAGGGTGTTTTCATCCATATCGGGTCCATATCATCCATATTTGGTCCCCTAAAATGGGGGGACTATGTACAGAAAGTGCGGTAATTTCTTAACGGTTCACCTGATATGGATGGAAATACCCTCAAATTAAAGCTGACAGTCTGCATTTTAACCTCATAGTCATTGTATCATTTCAAATCCAAAGTGCTGGAGTACAGAGCCAAAACAACAACACATGTGTCACTGTCCCAATACCTTTGGAGCTCTCTGTACATTTTTTGAAAAGTTTTTTTTCTGTTTCCCTCCTAGAACAGTGAAGGTGGATGTGTATGACTGGGACAGAGATGGAAGGTAATTTTAGTGCACTTTTTGATTTACACATGAATGTCTAATGCTTTGTGAATGTGTCTCATGCTGTCAGTTATTCTTCCCTGTAGCCACGATTTCATTGGTGAGTTCACCACAAGTTACAGAGATTTCTCGCGTGGACAAAACCAGTTTAATGTCTATGAGGTGAGCCACAAATGTTTGTTCATTTTCAGTAGCATACAGTGCATTTGGAAAGTATTCAGACCCCTAAGACTTTTCCCACATTTTGTTACGTTACAGCCTTCTTCTAAAATGGATTAAATAAAACAATTTCCTCATAAATCGACACACAATACCCCATAATGACAAAGCGAAAACAGGTTTTTAGACATTTTTGCAAATGTATTAAAACTTTAAAACAGAAATACTTTATTTACATAAGTATTCAGACCCTTTGCTATGAGACTCGAAATTGAGCTCAGGTGCAACATGTTTCCATTGATCATCCTTCAGATGTTTCTACAACTTGATTGGACATGATTTGTAAAGACACACACCTGTCTATATAAGGTCACACAGTTGACAGTGCATGTCAGAGCAAAAACCAAGCCATGAGGTCGAAGTAATTGTCCGTAGAGCTCCGAGACAGGATTGTGTCGAGGCACAGATCCGGGGAAGGGTACCAAAAAATTTCTGCAGCATTGAAGGTCCCCAAGAACACCGTGGCCTCCATCATTCTTAAATGGAAGAAGTTTGGAACCACCAAGACTCTTCCTAGAGCTTGCCGCCCGGCCAAACTGAGCAATTGGGGGAGAATGGTCTTGGTCAGGGAGGTGACTAAGAACCCGATGGTCGCTTTAACAGAGCTCCAGAGTTCCTCTGTGGGGATGGGAGAACCTTCCAGAAGGACAACCATCTCTGCAGCACTCCACCAATCAGGCCTTTATGGTAGAGTGGCCAGATGGAAGCCACTCCTCAGTAAAAGCCACATGACAGCCCGCATGGAGTTTGCCAAAAGGCACCTAAAGGTCTCTCAGACCATGAGAAACAAGATTCTCTGGTCTGATGAAACCAAGATTAAACTCTTTGGCCTGAATGCCAAGTGCCACATCTGGAGGAAACCTGGCACCATCCCTACTGTGAAGCATGGTGGTGGCAGGATCATGCTGTGGGGATGTTTTTCAACGGCAGGGACAGGGAGACTTGTCAGGATCGAGGGAAAGATAAACTGAGCAAAATACAGAGAGATCCTTGATGAAAACCTGCTCCAGAGCACTCAGGACCTCAGACTGGGGCGAAGGTTCACCTTCCAACAGGACAACGACCCTAAGCACACAGCCAAGACAACGCAGGAGTGGCTTCGGGCCAGAGGCCAGACTTGAACCCGATCGAACATCTCTGAAGAGACCTGAAAATAGCTGTGCAGCGATGCTCCCCATCCAACCTGACAGAGCTTGAGAGGATCTGCAGAGAAGAATGAGAGAAACTCCTCAAATACTTGTAACGTCATATCGAAGAAGACTCGAGGCTGTAATCGCTGCCAAAGGTGCTTCAATAAAGTACTGAGTAAAGGGTCTGAATACATATGTAAATGTGATATTTTATACTAATTTTCTTTATACATTTGCACAAATTTCTAAAAACCTGTTTTTGCTTTGTCATTATGGAGTATTGTGTGTAGATTGATGAGGGGGGAAAAACGATTTAATCAATTTTAGAATAAGGCTGTAACGTAACAAAATGTGGAAAAAGTCAAGGGGTCTGAACACTTTCCGAATGAACTGTACACCAGTATATGCATATGTGATTACTATTGTCATGAACATCCTTTCAGTTTTGTTGATGTTATGTTGTACCTTGACTAGATGTGTACATCCACATTATATAAATATCTACCGCAAGCATCTTCCGTTCATAATGCTTTTTTTATCCATTATTTTATTTTCCATAAACCAGGTTCTAAATCCCAAGAAGAAGGGCAAGAAAAAGAAATACATTAACTCCGGCACGGTAAGTACCTCCCTCCTATCTGCCTGTCAGCTTCACCATTGTAATGATTTATATGAGTCACTATTGTCATCCTACTATCCTTCTCCCCACCCCCACACCATCACCACTATCATCAGGTAACACTGCTGTCCTTCAAAGTGGAGTCGGAATATACGTTTGTGGATTTCATCCGAGGCGGGTGAGTGGAATGTTAATTAGCCCAGTGTTCATTAAGCCAATGCCTGTGTGGATAAACAGGAAACCCTCCTGACTCCAGGCCTTGGACATGGAGCTATTACTTCACACTGCTACATTCAACCAGTTAGTCAATTAGGGCCATGGCCATAGTAATATAACAACTACTCAATAAACTATTGATCAACGTCCTGGTTGAAGAGGTTTGGTCCTTGGATGGCAGTATTCTAATTTGGATCAAGTTGATCTTTTTAATGTTTTTCAACCCCTTCTTTCCCAACAGGACACAACTCAACTTCACAGTAGCCATCGATTTCACTGCTTCTAATGGTAAGTGGAGCTCAGGGCGGTCATTGGCCATATAAAAACATTTACACATACAGTAGATTAATTTCAAATGCAAATGTATCCTAATTACACTACATGACCAAAAGTATGTGGACACCTACCGTCGAACATCTCATTCCAAAATTATGGGCATTTTATGCTGTAGCGTTAAGATTTATCTTCACTGTAACTAAGCGGGCTAGCCCGAACCATGAAAAACAGCTCCAGCCAACAAACTTAACAGTTGGCATTATGCATTGGGGCAGTTAACGTTCTCCTGGCATCTGCCAAACCCAGATTGGTCTGTCAGACTGCCAGATGGTAAAGAGTGATTAATCACTCCAGAGAATGTGTTTCCACTGCTACTGAGTCCAATGGCGGCGAGCTTTACACCACTCCAGCCGACACTTGGCATTGCACATGGTGATCTTAGGCTCGCGTACTGCTTCTCGGCCATGGAAACCCATTTCATGAAGCTCCAGACGAACAGTTCTTGTGCTGAAGTTGCTTCCAGAGGCAGTTTGGAACTCGGTAGTGAGTGTTGCAACCGAGGACAGACGATTTTTACACACTACGCGCTTCAGCACTCGGCGGTCCCGTTCTGTGAGCTTGTGTGGCCTACCACTTCGCGGCTGAGCCGTTGTTGCTCCTAGACGTTTCCACTTCACAATAACAGCACTTACAGTTGACCGGGGCAGCTCTAGCAGGGCAGAAATTTGACAAACTGACTTGTTGGAAAGGTGGCATCGTTTGACGGTGCCACGTTGAAAGTCACTGAGCTCTTCAGTAAGGCCATTCTACTGCCAATGTTTTTCTATGGAGATTTCATGGCTGTGTGCTCGATTTTATACACCTGTCAGCAACTGTTGTGGCTGAAATAGCGGAATCACTCATTTGAAGGGGTGTCCGCATACTTTTGTATATATATATATATATATATACACAGTTGAAGTCGGAAGTTTACATACACCTTAGCCAAATATATTTAAATCCAGTTTTTCACAATTCCTGACATTTCATCCTAGTAAAGATTCCCTGTCTTAGGTCAGTTAGGATCACCACTTTATTTTAAGAATGTGAAATGTCAGAATAATAGTAGAGAGAATTATTTATTTCAGCTTTTATTTCTTTCATCACATTCCCAGTGGGACAGAAGTTTACATACACTCAATTAGTATTTGGTAGCATTGCCTTTAAATTGTTTAACTTGGGTCAAACGTTTCAGGTAGCCTTCCACAAGCTTCCCACAATAAGTTTGGTGAATTTTGGCCCATTCCTCCTGACAGAGCTGGTGTAACAGGTTTGTAGGCCTCCTTGCTCGCACACTCTTTCAGTTCTGCCCACAAATTTTCTATAGGATTGAGGTCAGGGCTTTGTGATGGCCACTCCAATACCTTGACTTTGTTGTCCTTAAGCCATTTTGCCACAACTTTGGAAGTATGCTTGGGGTCATTGTCCATTTGGAAGACCTATTTGCGACCAAGCTTTATCTTCCTGACTGATGTCTTGAGATGTTGCTTCAATATATCCACATAATTTTCCTTCCTCCTGATGCCATCTATTTTGTGAATTGCACCAGTCCCTCCTGCAGCAAAGCACCCCCACAGCATGATGCTGCCACCCCTGTGCTTCACGGTTGGGATGGTGTTCTTCGGCTTGCAAGCAACCCCCTTTTTCCTACAAACATAACGATGGTCATTATGGCCAAACAGTTCTATTTTTGTTTCATCAGACGAGAGGACATTTCTCCAAAAAGTACAATCTTTGTCCCCATGTGTGTTGCAAACCGTAGTCTGGCTTTTTTATGGCAGTTTTGGAGCAGTGGCTTCTTCTTTGCTGAGCGGCCTTTCAGGTTATGTCGATATAGGACTTGTTTTACTGTGGATATAGATACTTTTGTACCTGTTTCCTCCAGCATCTTCACAAGGTCCTTTGCTGTTGTTCTTGGATTGTTTTGCCCTTTTCACACCAAAGTACGTTCATCTCTAGGAGACAGAACGCGTCTCCTTCCTGAGCGGTATGACGGCTGCGTGGTCCCATGGTGTTTATACTTGTGTATTATTGTTTGTACAGATGAACGTGGTACCTTCAGGCGTTTGGAAATTGCTCCCAAGGATGAACCAGACTTGTGGAGGTCTACAAATGTTTTTTCTGAGGACTTGGCTGATTTCTTTTTATTTTCCCATGATGTCAATGAAAGAGGCACTGAGTTTGAAGGTAGGCCTTGAAATACATCCACAGGTACACCTCCAATTGACTCAAATGATGTCAATTAGCCTATCAGAAGGTTCTAAAGCCATGACATCATTTTCTGGAATATTCCAAGCTGTTTAAAGGTACAGTCAACTTAGTGTATGTAAACTTCTGACCCACTGGAATTGTTATACAGTGAATTATAAGTGAAATAATCTGTCTGTAAACAGTTGTTGGAAAAATTACTTGTCATGCACAAAGTAGATGTCCTAACCGACTTGCCAAAACTATAGTTTGTTAACAAGAAATTTGTGGAGTTGTTGAGAAACAAGTTTTAATGACTCCAACCTAAGTGTATGTAACTTCGACTTCAACTGTATATATATATATATATATATATATATATATATATATATATATATATGAAATTAATTTCATTTGTTGTTTGTATTGTTGACAAAGGGAATAGGTTGCTCGTCCAAGCTTCTCCTAAAGTAAATTGAATTGAACTTGCCAAAATTATATGATTACTACTGTCTATACAAAAATAAATAAAATCCTTAAAAACGCTGCACTAGAGACCATGATTTAGCCATAGAGGATCATTAGCTTCTTTTAAAAAAATTGCTGTGGATTGTTTTGAAATCACAAGGCAAGGGCATAACCTACAGTCGGGAAGCTTGCAATTTGGGCCGCGTGCGCAGCATTTCAAATACTGATTGTTTATTTGCGGCTGTCTGTAAGGCCATTCTACTGCCAATGTTTTTTGCTATGGAGATTGCATGGCTGTGTGCTCGATTTTATACACCTGTCAGCAACGGGTGTGGCTGAAATAACAGAATCCACAAATTTTAAGGGGTGTCCACATAATTTTGCATCTACCGTGTATTTAGGTCATTTATGCACATATTACGTAACTGTAGGTCACTACATGGATCTGGCGTCATTTCAGTTGTCGCTATATGTGTGTCTGTGTTTTACCACTGTGCCTCTGTGCTGCTTGCCCTTAGGGGTTTCAGGCTGGGTATCTGTAAAAGCACTTTATGAAAATTGCTGGTGGTAAAACAGGCTTTATAAAATACATTTGATTAATTTAATTTGTGCCGTGTGACAGGTGACCCGTCTCAGCCCTCCTCCCTCCACTACATGAACCCGTACCAGATGAATGCGTACGCCATGGCTCTGAAGGCTGTAGGGGAGATCATCCAGGACTACGACAGTGACAAGCTCTTTCCAGCCTACGGCTTCGGAGCCAAGCTACCCCCCGATGGAAAGATCTCCCACGCCTTCCCTCTGGTTAGACACACACACACACACACACACACACACACAATGCTATGATTAGACACACACCCAGAAGGGCATACACATCATGTATCCGATTAGAGTAAAACACCTCTAGTATCAGATAAATAAAAAACAAACAGCAGAGGTGTTTTACTCTTATCTCTTTACACCTTCAATACACCTATAGTAGAAGGTAGGTGTGTTAGTGTCTGTAGGTGTGTGTTAGTGTCTAGGTGTGTGTTAGTGTCTAGGTGTGTGTTAGTGTCTAGGTGTGTGTTAGTGTCTAGGTGTGTTAGTGTCTAGGTGTGTGTTAGTGTCTAGGTGTGTTAGTGTCTGTAGGTGTGTGTTAGTGTCTAGGTGTGAGTTAGTGTCTAGGTGTGTGTTAGTGTCTGTAGGTGTGTGTTAGTGTCTAGGTGTGTGTTAGTGTCTGTAGGTGTGTGTTAGTGTCTAGGTGTGTGTTAGTGTCTGTAGGTGTGTGTTAGTGTCTAGGTGTGTGTTAGTGTCTGTAGGTGTGTGTTAGTGTCTAGGTGTGTGTTAGTGTCTGTAGGTGTGTGTTAGTGTCTAGGTGTGTGTTAGTGTCTAGGTGTGTTATTGTGTAGGTGTGTGTTAGTGTCTAGGTGTGAGTTAGTGTCTGTAGGTGTGTGTTAGTGTCTAGGTGTGTGCTAGTGTCTAGGTGTGTGTTAGTGTCTAGGTGTGTTAGTGTGTAGGTGTGTGTTAGTGTCTAGGTGTGAGTTAGAGTCTGTAGGTGTGTGTTAGTGTCTGTAGGTGTGTGTTAGTGTCTAGGTGTGAGTTAGTGTCTGTAGGTGTGAGTTAGTGTCTGTAGGTGTGTGTTAGTGTCTAGGTGTGAGTTCGTGTCTGTAGGTGTGTGTTAGTGTCTGTAGGTGTGTGTTAGTGTCTAGGTGTGTGTTAGTGTCTGTAGGTGTGTGTTAGTGTCTAGGTGTGTGTTAGTGTCTGTAGGTGTGTGTTAGTGTCTGTAGGTGTGTGTTAGTGTCTAGGTGTGTGTTAGTGTCTGTAGGTGTGTGTTAGTGTCTAGGTGTGAGTTAGTGTCTGTAGGTGTTTGTTAGTGTCTGTAGGTGTGTGTTAGTGTCTAGGTGTGTGATAGTGTCTGTAGGTGTGTGTTAGTGTCTAGGTGTGTGTTAGTGTCTAGGTGTGTGTTAGTGTCTAGGTGTGTGTTAGTGTCTAGATGTGTGTTAGTGTCTAGGTGTGTGTTAGTGTCTAGGTGTGTGTTAGTGTCTAGGTGTGAGTTAGAGTCTGTAGGTGTGTGTTAGTGTCTGTAGGTGTGTGTTAGTGTCTAGGTGTGTGTTAGTGTCTGTAGGTGTGTGTTAGTGTCTGTAGGTGTGTGTTAGTGTCTGTAGGTGTGTGTTAGTGTCTAGGTGTGTGTTAGTGTCTGTAGGTGTGAGTTAGTGTCTGTAGGTGTGTGTTAGTGTCTAGGTGTGAGTTCGTGTCTGTAGGTGTGTGTTAGTGTCTGTAGGTGTGTGTTAGTGTCTAGGTGTGTGTTAGTGTCTGTAGGTGTGTGTTAGTGTCTAGGTGTGTGTTAGTGTCTGTAGGTGTGTGTTAGTGTCTGTAGGTGTGTGTTAGTGTCTAGGTGTGTGTTAGTGTCTGTAGGTGTGTGTTAGTGTCTAGGTGTGAGTTAGTGTCTGTAGGTGTTTGTTAGTGTCTGTAGGTGTGTGTTAGTGTCTAGGTGTGTGATAGTGTCTGTAGGTGTGTGTTAGTGTCTAGGTGTGTGTTAGTGTCTAGGTGTGTGTTAGTGTCTAGGTGTGTGTTAGTGTCTAGATGTGTGTTAGTGTCTAGGTGTGTGTTAGTGTCTAGGTGTGTGTTAGTGTCTAGGTGTGAGTTAGAGTCTGTAGGTGTGTGTTAGTGTCTGTAGGTGTGTGTTAGTGTCTAGGTGTGTGTTAGTGTCTGTAGGTGTGTGTTAGTGTCTGTAGGTGTGTGTTAGTGTCTAGGTGTGTGTTAGTGTCTAGGTGTGTGTTAGTGTCTAGGTGTGTGTTAGTGTCTGTAGGTGTGTGTTAGTGTCTGTAGGTGTGTGTTAGTGTCTAGGTGTGTGTTAGTGTCTAGGTGTGTTAGTGTGTAGGTGTGTGTTAGTGTCTAGGTGTGTTAGTGTCTAGGTGTGTGTTAGTGTCTAGGTGTGTGTTAGTGTCTGTAGGTGTGTGTTCGTGTCTGTAGGTGTGTGTTAGTGTCTAGGTGTGTGTTAGTGTCTAGGTGTGTTAGTGTGTAGGTGTGTGTTAGTGTCTAGGTGTATTAGTGTCTAGGTGTGTGTTAGTGTGTAGGTGTGTGTTAGTGTCTAGATGTGTGTTAGTGTCTAGGTTTGTGTTAGTGTCTAGGTGTGTGTAAGTGTCTAGGTGTGAGTTAGTGTCTGTAGGTGTGTGTTAGTGTCTAGGTGTGTGTTAGTGTCTGTAGGTGTGTGTTAGTGTCTGTAGGTGTGTGTTAGTGTCTAGGAGTGTTAGTGTCTGTAGGTGTGTGTTAGTGTCTGTAGGTGTGTGTTAGTGTCTAGGTGTGTGTTAGTGTCTAGGTGTGTTAGTGTGTAGGTGTGTGTTAGTGTCTAGGTGTGTTAGTGTCTAGGTGTGAGTTAGTGTCTGTAGGTGTGTGTTAGTGTCTGTAGGTGTGTGTTAGTGTCTGTGGGTGTGTGTTAGTGTCTGTAGGTGTGTGTTAGTGTCTGTAGGTGTGTGTTAGTGTCTGTAGGTGTGTGTTAGTGTCTAGGTGTGTGTTAGTGTCTAGGTGTGTGTTAGTGTCTGTAGGTGTGTGTTAGTGTCTGTAGGTGTGTGTTAGTGTCTGTAGGTGTGTGTTAGTGTCTAGGTGTGTGTTAGTGTCTGTAGGTGTGTGTTAGTGTGTAGGTGTGTGTTAGTTTTTAGTGTCTAGGTGTGTTAGTGTCTGTAGGTGTGTGTTAGTGTCTAGGTGTGTTAGTGTCTGTAGGTGTGTGTTAGTGTCTAGGTGTGTGTTAGTGTCTAGGTGTGTGTGTTAGTGTCTAGGTGTGTGTTAGTGTCTAGGTGTGTGTTAGTGTCTGTAGGTGTGTGTTAGTGTCTGTAGGTGTGTGTTAGTGTCTAGGTGTGTGTTAGTGTCTGTAGGTGTGTGTTAGTGTCTGTAGGTGTGTGTTAGTGTCTGTAGGTGTGTGTTAGTGTCTGTAGGTGTGTGTTAATGTCTGTAGGTGTGTGTTAGTGTCTGTAGGTGTGTGTTAGTGTCTAGATGTGTGTTAGTGTCTGTAGGTGTGTGTTAGTGTCTGTAGGTGTGTGTTAGTGTCTGTAGGTGTGTGTTAGTGTCTAGGTGTGAGTTAGTGTCTGTAGGTGTGTGTTAGTGTCTAGGTGTGTGTTAGTGTCTGTAGGTGTGTGTTAGTGTCTAGGTGTGTGTTAGTGTCTGTAGGTGTGTGTTAGTGTCTAGGTTTGTGTTAGTGTCTGTAGGTGTGTGTTAGTGTCTGTAGGTGTGTGTTAGTGTCTGTAGGTGTGTGTTAGTATCTAGGTGTGTGTTAGTGTCTGTAGGTGTGTGTTAGTGTCTAGGTGTGTGTTAGTGTCTGTAGGTGTGTGTTAGTGTCTAGGTGTGTGTTAGTGTCTGTAGGTGTGTGTTAGTGTCTGTAGGTGTGTGTTAGTGTCTGTAGGTGTGTGTTAGTGTCTGTAGGTGTGTGTTAGTGTCTAGGTGTGTGTTAGTGTCTGTAGGCGTGTGCTAGTGTGTAGGTGTGTGTTAGTGTGTAGGTGCTAATCTACGTTTCATGTGTGGGAGAGGCAGGAAAAGGAGGCAGAGAAGGAGAGTGGGAGGAAATGTGAGAGAGAACACAGTCTCAGGGCCCTATTCAATCAAAATTGGCTACTGGGTTTCAGGATAGGAGTGGCGTTTTAAAGGGATGGGGCTGATTGTGATGCCAATCATGCCCTTGTTTGGCCTAAGAGCCTCAGCTGGGTTCAATCACGGGCTGGGAAGGTGCTGGAATGTGTCTGGTAGGGAGCAGAGAGGTTTTTGGCCACTGCAGCACACAGTGAAGTATATGGGCAAGTTGGAGATATGGAGAGAGAAGGTAAAGGTATCTGTGGCGTTTGTGACACATGTGGCATTTATATTTTTGTTCAGTGTACATTGTCACAATGTATTTTTCTTCTGAATTTGAATTATCTGAGAAATCATTTATTTTAGGTAAACGTTTAAGATTAGGGCCTAATGAATTCATTTTAATTGACTGATTTTCGTCATATGAACATTAACCCAGTAAAATCTTTGAAGTTGTTGCATGTTGTGTTTATATTTTTGTTCAGTATATACTGTAAGTGAACGTCTCAAGGTCACCACTGAGGGTGTCTGTCTCTTCCACCACCAGCAGTAAGTAGTAAGTAACTAGCCGGTGCCCCCGCACATTGACTCTGCACCGGTACCCCCCTGTATATATAGCCTCCCTACTGTTATTTTATTTTACTTCTGCTCTTTTTTTCTCAACACTTTTTTGTTGTTTTATTCTACTTTTTTATAAAAAATAAATGCACTGTTGGTTAAGGGCTGTAAGTAAGCATTTCACTGTAATGTCTGCACCTGTTGTATTCGGCGCATGTGGCCAATAAAATTTGATTTGAAGCGTGCCCCGACATTGTCTCAATGCAGCTGTGAGAGCGCTCAGCTCACTGAGAGAGGACCTGAGTGAGGACAGGGTGTGGCCCAGGGGCCGAGCCTCATCGCCTCGGTGACAGCTGGCCGCACGCGCTCAGCAGCCGGCTCATCTCCCAGCCCTGCGGGGGACTCCCAGCATCCTCTCACTTCCTCCTGAGGAGCCTCCCCAATCACAGGCTCCGCTCCACTGGCTGCTGTTGTCAAGCCAACAGCTTTCTGTCTCTCTCTGACCTGCAGCATTACTTCCCAAAAAACAACAAGAAATGCAGGAACTCTGTGAACTGGGCTGGTCGGCTCTCCAGTGGCTAGTGGAATATTGAAGTCCCATATTAATTATAAATAGAACGTGATTTATTATTTACACTTTTTTTGTGGCAGGCACTTGACTTTTATTGTTATTACCACAATGCACATTTAGAGCTTACTTTTCCTAGGCATTGTCCTTGAAAGGAGTGGATGTGTAAAAAGTGGGTTGGTGGTTGAGGTTTGGATCACCAGTGAAACAATTTACCATAGCATTATTGATAACGGAATGTCTTGTCACTTCTTCCTGTCCCTTGCAGAGTGGTGACAATGAAAACCCTAACTGTGTGGGGATAGAGGGAGTGTTGGAGGCGTACTTTCAGAGCCTCAGGACGGTCCAACTCTACGGACCCACCAACTTCTCTCCAGTCATCAACCAGGTGGCACGGTAAGGAGATTACACAGCACATTCATACATACTAGAGTAGAAACACGCACATCCCCTGGAGTTGCAAGGCTACACTATGTACTTGAAGCTGTTTTCTCTGCCAGACTCGTTCTCCCCTAGGCAACGATGCTCTCCCTCTCTGACTAGCAGACCGCTGTTCTCCCTGTCTGATGCACTCCCTCTCTGATGAGCAGACTGCTGCTCTCCCTCTCGGACTAGCAGACTGCCGCTCTCCCTCTCTGACTAGCAGACTGCCGCTCTCCCTCTCTGACTAGCAGACTGCCGCTCTCCCTCTCTGATGAGCAGACTGCTGCTCTCCCTCTCGGACTAGCAGACTGCCGCTCTCCCTCTCTGACTAGCAGACTGCCGCTCTCCCTCTCTGACTAGCAGACTGCCGCTCTCCCTCTCTGACTAGCAGACTGCCGCTCTCCCTCTCGGACTAGCAGACTGCCGCTCTCCCTCTCTGACTAGCAGACTGCCGCTCTCCCTCTCTGACTAGCAGACTGCCGCTCTCCCTCTCTGACTGCCTCTCTCCCTCTCTGACTAGCAGACTGCCGCTCTCCCTCTCTGACTAGCAGACTGCCGCTCTCCCTCTCTGACTGCCGCTCTCCCTCTCTGACTAGCAGACTTCCGCTCTCCCTCTCCGACTAGCAGACTGCCGTTCTCCCTCTCTGACTAGCAGACTGCCGCTCTCCCTCTCTGACTAGCAGACTGCCGCTCTCCCTCTCTGACTAGCAGACTGCCGCTCTCCCTCTCTGACTAGCAGACTGCCTCTCTCCGACTAGCAGACTGCCGCTCTCCCTCTCTGACTAGCAGACTGCCGCTCTCCCTCTCTGACTAGCAGACTGCCGCTCTTCCTCTCTGACTAGCAGACTGCCGCTCTCCCTCTCTGACTAGCAGACTGCCGCTCTCCCTCTCTGACTAGCAGACTGCCGCTCTCCCTCTCTGACTAGCAGACTGCCGCTCTCCCTCTCTGACTAGCAGACTGCCGCTCTCCCTCTCTGACTAGCAGACTGCCGCTCTCCCTCTCTGACTAGCAGACTGCCGCTCTCCCTCTCTGACTAGCAGACTGCCTCTCTCCCTCTCTGACTAGCAGACTGCCGCTCTCCCTCTCTGACTAGCAGACTGCTGCTCTCCCTGTCGCTCTTATTATTCATTCAAAGTATTCCCTAGTATTGTTTTCCATTGGAGTCATTTAGCAGAAGCTCTTATCCAGAGTGACTTACAGGAGCAGTTAGGGTTAAATGTCTTGCTCAGGGGCACATCGACCAATCTTTCACCTCGTCGGGACTCGAACCAGCGACCTTGTGGTTACTGGCCCAATGCTCTCAACCAGTAGGCTACCTGCCGCCCTGCTGCCTGTAATGGCTCCATACTGTACAATATGGCACAATGAGAAGCTGTAAAGGCAGACTCCATACTGTACATAGAGCAGACACTCCTGTTGCATAGTTACTGTGCTTGGCTACTACATTATATTGGACCATAGTGTCTGGAGGAGGGTTTATACAGTCTATGGGGTGTTAATGTGCTTGGAGCACCTGCAGCACAATATGGAGAAGTGTCTGGAGAAATGTGTCTTTCAGACAGCTGATGTTCTTCTTTAGCTTCTGCTCAGAGTAGTCTTCATGTGTGCGGAGAGCATTTGACTCCTCAAGTGTCATTAAGAAGTTTCTGGTGCTTCTGAAACAGGGAGGCAGGGAGTAATTTCATGGGATCATTTTTGGAGAACAAACCAAAAAATTGTTTTTAGAAGTTTTTGGTGCTTCTCAAGTCATGGAAGCAGTCATTTCAGGAGAGCTCTGGCTAAGATTTTTTTATTTTTATGCATTGCGTTCAGGTTACTGACCATGTGATGGGAAATTGAAGAGGACATGGCATTGCAAGGCCATTCTAGCAGCTGTGTAAAGTTACCAGAATAATTACATTTAACATTTTAGTCATTTGGAAGAGTTATCCAGAGTGACTTACAGTTAGTGCATTCATCTTAAAGGGGCAATCAGCAGTTGCTAAATCCATTTTTGGATTTATAAATTAAAGGTCCTGAACAGTCATTCTCTCATGGCTATCTACCAGGTAATTTAAAAAGACAGGCTGAAAGGGTGGGGAGCTTACATTCATGAGCACGCCTTGACTGACAGCTCTTTGAAACGCCTATGTGAAGCAACTTGGATGCAGTGAGCAATGTTGCAGTAAAATCATCTCAATCACATTTGGTGATACACAAAGCAACTCAAACAACATTGAAATTGCGTCAGTGATATCATAAAAAAAAAATACAAGGCGATACTTTTAAATTAGGTAAGAGAATATCATGTTACCGTTGGTGTATTAGCATGAGAGGTAAAGGGATATCACCTTGTCCCCTTAATAATGAATCCAAGTGTTTGACATGCGGGAGGGGACCAGTAACTTTATGATCAAACTTTATCAATGTAGAAGCAACAGTCATTTTTCATACTTTGGTCATCATACTTTGATCTGGTTTCCTTCAAATATCAACCAATTTCATAAAAAACATGATTTTGATTGTTCATGACCTTCAATTATATGTACCCATTGATTCTTGAAGATTATAATTTATAAATGCCTCATGAGCTTAGTTCAACTGTCGTACCCCATCAGAACCCAAACTATAGGCTTGTTTTACTCCAATGTTTGTAAACAAAGTAAATGTAAACAAACACTATATACCCTCAAAACATGGTTAGATCTAACTTTTGATACTGTATCCATAGCTCTGTCTGTGAATTTGAGAGAGGTTACATTTCTCCAGGCCCATCCCTCAGCTTTTTCCCGAAACAGGGGTGGGGAAAACGCTATGTTATTGTTTCAGCTGCTGATTGCCGCTTTAAGGTAAGGCTTGGGGAAAGGCATTAACATTAACATTGGGTTAACATACTGCTGTGCACCGCCATTCATTTTCTGCCGATTATATATACACTACCTTTTTGTTTTGGTCAGAGCCTGGTGTAGTGATATTGATGGTTTCTCACAACTAATGGCTTCTACGGTTGTGGCTAGATGGAGTATAGCTACAGACAAAAGTGACTTTACGTAGCAGGTTAGCAGAACTAACGCAACAGGTTAGGACAATTAACATAGCCGGTTAGGATCATTAGGTTAAGGTTAGGAAAAAGTTTAGGGTTAGGTTTAGCTAAAATGCTACAGTTGTCCCTGACGCAACAACTGGAGCTGCAGCTATACTCCATCTAGCCCCAACCGTAGAAGCCATCAACTCAGAGAAACCATCAATATCAAACCGAAATTGGTATAGCCTACAACTGGCACTACCATAGGAAATTGTGAATGGCTTGGAACCAGCTTGGCACAGCATTTCAGCCAATCAGATAGCAGATTTCTCTGAAATGGTTTTGATCTTACCAGTTGTTTTCCTGAATTTATCAACCATTTTCCCTCCCTCAATAAAGCAGCTGTCAGCGAAGTCAAGACATTTTTACATTTAAGTCACGCTCTTATCCAGAGCGACTTACAGTAGTGAGTGCATACATTTTCATACTTTTTTTTTCCCATGATGGTCGCCCACAGGAATCGAACTCACAACCCTGGCATTGCAAGCACCATGCTCTACCAACTGAGCCACAGTTAGTATGGAAAGACAAGTGTGTGTAAGTGCAATAAAGGCACGTTATTTATTTTTCTGTGCGCTGTAATAACCAGCCATGTGTCATCCCACTACCTAGCTCACTGCTACATGGTACACTACTGTTCAAAAGGTTGGGGTCACTTAGAAATGTCCTTGTTTTCCATGAAAACATACATGAAATGAGTTTGAATAGGACATATAGCAAAATGAATATGAAATGTAGTCATTGACGAGGTTAGAAATAATGATTTTTAATATAAATAATAATTGTGTCCTTCAAACTTTGCTTTCGTCAAAGAATCCTCAGTTTGCAGCAATTACAGCCTTGCAGACCTTTGGCATTCTAGTTGTCCATTTGTTGAGGTAATCTGAAGAGATTTCACCCCATGCTTCCTGAAGCACCTCCCACAAGTTGGATTGGCTTGATGGGCACTTCTTACGTACCATACGTTCAAGCTGCTCCCACAACAGCTCAATAGGGTTGCGATCCGGTGACTGTGCTGGCCACTCCATTATAGACAGAATACCAGCTGACTGCTTCTTCCCTAAATAGTTATTGCATAGTTTGGAGCTGTGCTTTGGTTCATTGTCCTGTTGTAGGAGGAAATTGGCTCCAATCAAGCGCCATCCACAGGGTATGGCATAGCGTTGCAAAATGGAGTGATAGCCTTCCTTCTTCAAGATCCCTTTTACCCTGTACAAATCTCCCACTTTACCACCACCAAAGCACCCCCAGACCATCACATTGCCTCCACCATGCTTGACAGATGGCATCAAGGACTCCTCCAGCATCTTTTCATTTGGTCTGCGTCTCACAAATGTTCTTCTTTGTGATCCGAACACCTCAAACTTCGATTTGTCTGTCCATAACACTTTTTTCCAATCTTCCTCTGTCCAGTGTCTGTGTCCTTTTTCCCATCTTAATCTTTTTTTTTATTGGCCAGTCTGAGATATGGCTTTTTCTTTGCAACTCTGCCTAGAAGGTCAGCATCCCGGAGTCGCCTCTTCACTGTTGACGTTGAGACTGGTGGTTTGTGGGTCCTATTTAATGAAGCTGCAAGTTGTGGACCTGTGAAGCGTCTGTTTCTCAAACTATACACTCTAATGTATTTGTCCTCTTGCTCAGTTGTGCACCGGGGCCTCACACTCCTCTTTCTATTCTGGTTAGAGCCAGTTTGCACTGTTCTGTGAAGGGAGTAGTACACAGCGTTGTACGAGATCTTCCGTTTCTTGGCAATTTCTCGCATGGAATAGCCTTCCTTTCTCAGAACAAGAATAGACTGACGCGTTTCAGAAGAAAGTTATTTGTTTCTGGCCATTTTGAGCCTGTAATCGAACCCACAATTGCTAATGCTCCAGATACTCAACTTGTCACGAGTTACAAAGCCAGAACCCAGAAGCAGACCAGGACAAGGTAAGTTGAAACGAAGGTGAGTGTTTATTTACAAATTCAAGAGTGATGCTGAATAATCCAGGGAACAGAGCGGGCGGCGTTGATTAGTTGTTGGGGGTGCAGTGGTTGATCCCATCATGGCTCGGCAGCCGCCGACCACCAGGCAGAGGTTGGATGAAGGTTCCGGACGAGTGACTGCAGATGGAACAAAACGGAGGTAAGTAAACAACAAACCAACAAGGTGCAAAAACAACAAAACTAACGCTAGAAGCTCTAAGACTGATACTCTGGTAAACCTACTGTTCATGGCTAACGATCCGGCAGGGAATGGATGTTAGGCCAGAGCCTAAGAAGGGTGATGATCAGGACCAGGTGTGCAGATTGCTGATGGGATGCAGGTGCGGAAATCAAGAGAGCTCCCCGGAGCGTTCCAGAACCCTCGGGAAACTGGAGATCCCGAGCAGAAAGACTAGTCCACAGACAGGACCCGACTCAGACTGCCGGGATCGTTACAGTACCCCCCTCCGACGAACGCCACCGGGCGGACTCCCGGAGCGCCAGGATGGAGGCGGTAGAAGTCACGGATGAGGTCAGCATCTAGGATCTGTCGCCGCGGAATCCAACTCCTCTCTTCAGGACCATACCCCTCCCAGTCCACGAGATACTGGAAACCCCGGCCCCGCCGTCTGGAATCCATGATGCGTCGCACCGTGTAGGCAGGACCACCTCCGATCATCCGAGGAGGAGGAGGAGGAGGCGGAGGAGGCAACAGAGGACTGAGGAAAACAGGCTTGAGGCAGGAAACATGAAAGGTGGGATGGACTCTGAGCGTCCTCGGGAGTTTGAGTCGAACTGCCACCGGATTGATCACCTTCTCCACCACAAACGGACCAATGAACTTCGGTAACAACTTCCTAGACTCAGTCCGTAAAGGAAGATCCCGTGTGGCCAACCAGACCCTATCTCCGATGGTGTAGGTGGGAGCGGGGATCCGGCGACGATTCGCCTGGAGCTGATACCGGTCCGAAACTCTAAGGAGTGCCTTTCTGGCCCGATGCCAGGTCCGGTGGCAACGACGAATATGGGCCTGAACAGAAGGCACTGAGAGCTCCTTCTCCTGAGAAGGGAACAAGGGAGGTTGGTAGCCATACAGGCACTGGAAGGGAGACATCCCAGTGGCAGATGTAGGGAGAGTATTGTGGGCATACTCAACCCAAGGCAACTGAGAGACCCAGGAGGTGGGGTTGGAAGAGGCCAGGCAGCGTAGCGTGGATTCCATCTTCTGGTTGGCTCTCTCCGCCTGACCATTAGATTGGGGGTGAAAACCAGATGTGAGACTGACTGTAGCTCCAATGGCCAAACAGAAGGACTTCCAGACAGCAGAGGTAAACTGAGGGCCACGGTCGGAAACGATATCACTGGGCAACCCGTGGACCCTGAAAACCTCCCTAACCAGGATCTCGGACGTCTCCGAGGCAGAGGGAAGCTTGGCAATTGGCACAAAGTGGGCGAACTTGCTGAATCTGTCCACGATAGTCAGAACGACCGTGTTCCCCTCAGAAGCGGGCAACCCAGTGACAAAGTCCAGGGCCAGATGCGACCATGGTCGCCGGGGAATAGGAAGGGGGGTGAAGTAGTCCAGAGCTGGGCCGATTGGTACCCTTATTCTGCGCACACACTGGACAGGCAGCAACATAACCCCGAGTATCCTCGGCCATGGCAGGCCACCAAAAACGTCTGCGAAGAAACGCCATCGTCCGAGCCACGCCAGGGTGACAAGCCATCTTGCTGGCGTGGGACCATTTGAGGACCGCAGGACGAACCGACTCAGGCACAAACAACCGACCGGGTGGACCGTTACCGGGACCGGGCTGCGTCCGAAGAGCCGCCATCACCTCCTCCTCAATCTTCCACCTAACAGCTCCCACGACGCAGTTCCGGGGGAGAATTGTCTCGGTCTTGGACCCACTCTCCTCCGTCTTGGAGAACATCCGAGACAAGGCGTCCGCCTTGCCGTTCTTAGATCCAGGTCGGAACGTCAGGGAAAAAATTGAATCGTCCGAAAAACAACGACCACCTGGCCTGACGGGAGTTGAACGCGTCTAGCCGATTGCACGTAAGCAAGATTCTTGTGGTCAGTCCAGACAATAAACGGTTGCTCCGCCCCCTCCAACCAGTGGCGCCACTCCTCCAAGGCAAGTTTCACCGCGAGAAGCTCCCGGTTACCCACATCGTAATTCCTCTCCGCAGGCGAAAGGCGACGAGAGTAGTAGGCGCAGGGATGGAGTTTACTGTCCGTGGAGCATCGCTGCGACAGGATGGCGCCAACTCCCACATCAGACGCGTCCACTTCAACGACGAACTGACGGGCCGTGTCCGGTTGAGAGAGAATCGGTGCGTTGGTGAATCGCCTCTTCAAATCCAGAAACGCTCGATCCGCCTCCGGATTCCACTTGAAGCTCCTGATACTGGAAGTCAAGGCAGTTAACGGAGCGGCCACACGGCTGTAATCCCGGATGAATCTGCGGTAGAAATTCGCAAACCCCAAAAATCTCTGGAGCTGCAATCTCGTACCGGGCTGGGCCCATTCCAGAACCGCTCTAACCTTCTCCTGGTCCATCCTAATCTCTCCCTTGGAGATGATGTACCCGAGAAAGGATGTCGTGTGGGCGTGAAACTCGCACTTCTCGGCCTTCACGAACAGGCGATTCTCCAACAATCGCTGCAGAACCTGCCGGACATGCTGGACGTGGTCGGAAGGTTCCTTCGAGAAGATCAGAATGTCATCCAGGTAAACAAACACAAAGAGACCGATCATATCTCTCAGGGACGTCGTTCACCATACTCTGGAATACCGCTGGAGCATTGGTCAGTCCAAACGGCATCACCTGATACTCGAAGTGACCCATCGGTGTATTGAAACCCGTCAACCACTCGTCTCCCTCTCTGATCCGGACCATGTGATACGCATTGCGTAGGTCTAACTTGGTGAACACCGTAGCACCCTGTAAGGAGTCGAAGGCAGAACTCATCAAGGGCAGGGGATACTTGTTCTTGACCGTGATGTCATTCAACCCCCGATAATCAATACACGGTCGAAGAGAGCCATCCTTCTTACCCACAAAGAAGAATCCTGCCCCCAGGGGTGATGACGAGGGACGAACGAGACCAGCAGCTAGGGACTCCTTGATGTAGGTCTCCAAAGCCTCACGTTCAGGGCGGGAGATACTGTATAACCTTCCCTTGGGGTAGACAGCTCCAGGGAACAGGTTGATGGCACAATCATATGGTCGGTGGGGAGGGAGTGACAGAGCCTTCTGCTTACTGAACACTTCCCCCAAATCGTGATATGTCTCGGGAACCAGGGACAAATCTGGGGGTTTAGCCTCAATCACCTGACTGGGAACCGAATGGGGACAGGCAGTCTTGAGACAGTTAGCATGACAATCAAGGCTCCAACTCGTTACCTTGCCCGTCACCCAATCGAACGTGGGATTGTGTTCCTTCAGCCAGGGGTATCCAAGGACCAGAGGAACATGGGAAGACGGCAGAATGAAGAATGAAATCATCTCCGAATGATTCCCCGACAACAGCATCTTAACCGGTTCAGTCCTCATCGTGATACGTGCCAGACTACTGCCGTTCAGAGTGGTCGCTTCAATGGCTTCCGGCAATTGCTCCTTGGAAAGCCCCAGCTGTTCCACCAACTCGGCATCAAGAAAGCTTCCATCGGCACCTGAATCGATAAAGCGTTAATCGCTAAGCTCTGATTCCTGTTCACAAGGGTAGCCGGGAAACGGGGTCTGACAGAGGTACTGAGAGGTTGAAACTGGCTCGCTAAAAGTCCTCCCAACTTTAGCGAGCCGGGCAGTTTGACGACCGCCGGGAACAAGTGGAGATGTAATGTCCCGAGCTACCACAGTAGAGGCAGCAGTTGGTCTTACGTCTATGTTGACGCTCCTCCTTGGTTAACCCGTGCCGCCCCACTTGCATGGGTTCAGAATCGGGAGAGAGGACCTCTCCACTAATCCTTTGTGGTGGAGAATGATCGACGTGTTCTGGTCCACCACCCGACCCGACTGGGAACTGAGAAGCTGATCGATTGGACGGACCCCATTGCTTCTCCCTCCTTCGCTCTCGGACTCGATTATCCACCCGAATAGACAAGGCTACCAAGCTGTCCAGGTCACTAGGCTCCGGATAGGAGATCAACTCATCCTTGAGCTGCTCCGACAGACCCTGGTAAAAGGCCGCTTGCAGAGACTCCTCATTCCACCCACTCTCCACAGCCAACGTCTTGAACTCGATCACGAAGTCGGCCACGCTGCGAGTTCCTTGGCGAAGCGAAAACAGGCGCCTAGCTGCGTCCCTCCCTCGGACGGAATGGTCGAAGAGCTTCCTCATCTCGGCCGTGAACCCCTGGTATGAAGCCATGCAGGGATCCTGTCGTTCCCAAACGGCTGAAGCCCACTCCAGCGCTCGACCACGCAGCAACTCAATCACAAAGGCTATCCTAGCCTTGTCTGTGGCATAAGAGTAGGGCTGTAGATCGAACACTAATCCACACTGCATAAGGAAGGAACGGCATCTTCCCAGCTCCCCCTCATATTTATCCGGCGTCGGAACCTTGGGTTCACGGAAGGACACAGCTCCAGAAGCGGCAGGCGAGATGGGTGAAACCGGTAGTGGATCCTCCACCGGAAACTTGCGTTGGTTCTGGACCTCCGTCAGACCGGTAGAAAGGTTCCGAACTGACAACGCGATCTCCTGTAGTACCGTGCTATGATGGCCCAACATCTTCTCCTGATGGGTAATGGCATGGCGAACAGAGTCCAGGTCCGCTGGGTTCATTACTGGCCGGATCGTTCTGTCACGAGTTACAAAGCCAGAACCCAGAAGCAGACCAGGACAAGGTAAGTTGAAACGAAGGTGAGTGTTTATTTACAAATTCAAGAGTGATGCTGAATAATCCAGGGAACAGAGCGGGCGGCGTTGATTAGTTGTTGGGGGTGCAGTGGTTGATCCCATCATGGCTCGGCAGCCGCCGACCACCAGGCAGAGGTTGGATGAAGGTTCCGGACGAGTGACTGCAGATGGAACAAAACGGAGGTAAGTAAACAACAAACCAACAAGGTGCAAAAACAACAAAACTAACGCTAGAAGCTCTAAGACTGATACTCTGGTAAACCTACTGTTCATGGCTAACGATCCGGCAGGGAATGGATGTTAGGCCAGAGCCTAAGAAGGGTGATGATCAGGACCAGGTGTGCAGATTGCTGATGGGATGCAGGTGCGGAAATCAAGAGAGCTCCCCGGAGCGTTCCAGAACCCTCGGGAAACTGGAGATCCCGAGCAGAAAGACTAGTCCACAGACAGGACCCGACTCAGACTGCCGGGATCGTTACACAACTGGTCTCAAGAAGGCCAGTTTTATTGCTTCTTTAATCAGCACAACAGTTTTCAGCTGTGCTAACATAATTGCAAAAGGGTTTTCTAATGATCAATTAGCCTTTTAAAATGATAAACTTGGATTAGCAAACACAACGTGCCATTGGAACACAGGACTGATGGTTGCTGATATCGGGCCTCTGTACGCCTATGTAGATATTCCATTAAATATCAGTCGTTTCCAGCTACAATAGCCATTTACAACATTAACAATGTCTATGCTGTATGTTATTTTAATGGACAGAAAAATTGCTTTTCTTTTCGAAAACAAGGACATTTCTAAGTGACCCCAAACTTTTGAACGGTAGTGTATGACAGAGCACAGTAAATCCCTCATTCGACCCAGGTCTCAGACAAGGATCCATGCTACACTCAGCCAAGTGGAACACCTTAATGACCTTTTACAGTTTTTGCCCATTGCTTACACACTAAAACCGAATGCTTAGACCAAAGCCTCAATACCTAAACTTCTTGTAGCATACCTTAAACACAGTGTAACCATAGCTTAAACACAATGTCAACTTTGCACTTTGTTTGCAATTCTGTAACACACTTATTGTGAAACACTACACACGTTTTCTTACATTAGACACTTTGTTCAAAAACGAAATCACCTGTTATCATTGGGAAAACACTCTGTTCAAAATGCAAAACTCATCTGGCAATTGTATGCACTTACATACACACCTGAAAACACTTGCACAGAAAACAGAACACCAATCAGTCTGAGCCTTAGCACTACAAATAGGCCTCAGGTAAGCCATTTTTAGAACTTTGCAAGCATGGAGGCAATGAGAGTCAGAGTAAGAGGAGGACAAAGAGAGAGAGGAGTCGGATGTGGAAGAGGACGTGGAAGAGGACGAGACCAGTGCGGAGACGTATATCAGATGACATCAGGGCTACTCTGGTGGACCATGTGATAAATCATGGCCTGTCCATGAGGGAGGCTGGGCAAAGAGTCCACCCTAACCTCAGTCGCTACACAGTAGCATCGATAATAAGGACATTCCAACTGGAGAACAGGTAGATCTTCAAGTTTCTACTCCAGACTGTACCTACTGTATGTGTCACATGATTCTGTATCATATTACAGTATTACTGTACTAACTATACAAAAATGGGTAGTGCTGTGAAGTACTGTATATGTAAAGGAATACCATTGTGATGTTGCAGTACTGTGTACAGTTTGAAAGTACAGTATGTGAAAAATAACCTAACCAATGACATCTTGTGGTGGCATTTTCTACAGAATGGTTGGACGACCTCCTCAAGGTGGAAGGGAATGGCTCTTCACTCAACATAAAGAGCTTGCCATCATTGAAATGGTGCGAGAAAATAATGCAATCCGACTTCGTGAGTTGCAACAACGCATAATTGCAAATGGAAATGAATTCAACAATATCAACAGGGTCAGCATTTCTACACTAAGTCGCATCCTACAGAAACATAACTTCAGAATGAAGCAGCTGTACAGGGTGCCATTTGAGAGGAACAGTGTCAGGGTCAAGGATCTGCGCCATGATTATGTGCAGGTATGTGTCACTTTACTTTATATACTATATATTGTGATGTGGGAATGAGGGTTTATGCTGCCACCTGCCCTGCCTGTAGCTTGTAGTTTTTGTCTATACTCACCCAACCCAGCCCCTACTTGTGTGAAAATATAGACATTGTAGTTACTGTATGTGTTTTCAGTAACACTATTCAATATTTTCTGTTACAGACAGTTCTGGAGTTTGATGCCGCCGAACTGCCGCATGAGTTCATCTACGTGGATGAGGCAGGCTTCAATCTGGCCAAAACCAGGCGTCGGGGCCGTAACGTAGTTGGACAAAGGGCTGTTGTAAATGTCCCTGGGCAGCGGGGGGGAAATATCACCTTGTGTGCTGCAATTAGTTTCCAAGGAGTCCTGCATCATCATGCCACTCTAGGTCCCTACAATACAGGACAGATCATTGCATTTCTAGATGCACTACATGCAGTTGTGCAGGACAGACCATAGCAGCCCAGGTTTGTTGTCATCTGGGATAATGTTAGTTTCCACCGGGCTGCTCTGGTCTGAGATTGGTTCAACAACCATAATCATTTCACAGTTTTATACCTGCCCCCTTACAGCCCCTTTCTAAATGCAATTGAGGAATTATTTTCAGCGTGGCGGTGGAAAGTATATGATCGGCAACCACATGCCCGCATGACTCTTCTGCAAGCAATGGAAGAGGCATGTGGAGACATTGAGGTGGGATCAATCCAAGGGTGGATTCGGCACACAAGGCGAAATTTTCCCCGATGCCTAGCCCGCGAGGACATCGCCTGTGATGTTGATGAGGTCTTGTGGCCAGATCCGAACAGAAGGCGTGATCCATAAGCCCCCCGGCCCCCCACCACACACACATTTTACATTTTAGTCATTTAGCAGACGCTCTTATCCAGAGCGACTTACAGTTAGTGAATACATATTTTTTTTTATACTGGCCCCCCGTGGGAAACGAACCCACAACCCTGGCGTTGCAAACGCCATGCTCTATCAACTGAGCTACATCCCTGCCGGCCATTCCCTCCCGTACCCTGGACAACGCTGGGCCAATTGTGCGCCATCCATGAGTCTCCCGGTCGCGGCCGGCTGAGACAGAGCCTGGATTCGAACCAGGATCTCTAGTGGCACAGTTAGACCACTGCACCACTCAGGAGACATACACACACACACACGCACACACACACACAAAACAAGTATATGTTTTTTCCCCCAATAGCAATTTATCCAGTAATTGTTTTGTTTTCTTACTTTTGTTTTGTTGCTAAATTTGATGTTAAGAATTTCTGTAAGAATGTTTGTTTTTTTGTAAAAACTTTTTTGTAAATACTGTTTGATTACTGCAGAAATTCTACTTTTGAGTTTTACAGAAGACAATGACAATAAAATGACAATAAAAATAGAAACACAAAGACTGCAGTGTTTTATATAAAGACCATCAGTGTGTTGCTGGTGATATGAAAGAGTAATTCAAATGTTGCTTGTGTGTATGGTTTTGTTGCAAGAATTTCATTTTTAGAAAGGAGTGTTAAGTTTTGATTGCAGTGTTTCATTTTGGCATATATGTGAGTTGTTAATCTCCAAGTGCTATGTCTGATTGGCTTGTGTGTTGAGTTTTGACATAATGAGTCAAATTCTGCAAAAAGTGTGTAAGCAATAGGCAAAAACTGTATTAGGGATGTATTTTTAGAGCCAGTCCAGAGAGGACATTGTCGATAACCTACAGACAAACAACTGTAACACACGTCTTGGAGCTTCTCTAACATAAAAACAGATTGGACGTGAAATGTATCGAGTCGCTATGTTGTTCATTTTTATTTATTGCAGTGGCTCCCATGATGAAATTGGAATGAAAGGGGTTTGGAAAAAACTACCATGTGACATTTTTGTATTTTATTTTGTATTAATTTTGGGGGGGTCGATCCTCTCGTTCTGAGATGAGAGGTGGCTGCTGGGTAATGCCAGAGGTCAAAGTGTCAAGGCTCACTGGATAACGGTCCTTCATTTTGTCTCTAGTGAGAGGCTGTAAACATTTGCGGCAGGTAGCTTAGTGGTTAAGAGCGTTGTGCCAGTAACCGAAAGGTTGCTGGTTCTAATCCCCGAGCCAGCTAGGTGAAAAATCTGTCGATGTGCCCTTGAGCAAGGCACTTAACCCTAATTGCTCCTGCAAGTCACTCTGGATAAGAGCGTCTGCTAAATGACTAAAATGTAAATGATATAAATTCACACTCAATCCCACTCAGGCACACAGTCCTCCCTGAATGTTAACTCGCCAGTGTGTGCGTGTGCCCCCTCAGGTCTGCGCAGGATGTGACGGATGGCTCTCAGTACTTTGTGTTGTTGATGATCACAGATGGAGTTATCTCTGACATGGTGCAGACAAAGGAGGCTGTGGTCAATGTGAGTACAGGACTTTTCCTCTTTCAGCTGGGCCATCTTATCTGCAGACATTGTTCTGAGTTGAGGCAGTCTGCAAACCAAGCATATCCTACTACTGTCTGTCTGTCACTCCTGTTTTTTTCTCTCCCTACAGGCAGCTGCTCTCCCCATGTCCATCATCATCATCGGGGTCGGACCTGCAGAGTTTGACGGTGAGCATAGCGCCCCTAGATATAGAACAGAGGACCAAACTCTCCTGCTCAGCTGTTATTGGAGGACTTATAAGGAGCTTTTCTCCTTTGAGGGTTCCTTTAGAAAATCAGTGCTGTACAGAGTCAAGTATCCTGGCCCTCTTCAGATCAATGACTCCTTAACGGCGGGAGGGAGGGAGGGAGGGAGGGGAGTCTCTGTTCCTGCCCAGTGAGGCATAACCCTTGGCATCATCTGCGCTCGATTCGGCAAAATTTTTCCCTTGGTTAGGCAATCGAACGCATTGAAGTCAGCCAGGCATTGCTCAGGTCACAGGGTCAGACTGCCTGTTAGCAGCTCAGGCGAGCAACTCTTCAGCTGTAGCTTTGTGGGAAAATGTGTGTCTATCAGTGGAGGACGGCTCATAATAATGGCTGGAATGGAGTCAATGGAATGGCATCAAACACACATGTGGTTAATACCACTCCATTGACTCCGTTCCAGCCATTATTATGAGCCGTCCTCCCCTCAGCAGCCTCCACTGGTGTCTTGTGTTTCAAGGCTTATCTGGTTTATTTGTCCGATCCTGTGTGGGTCTGTGCATTTGTGTGGATGTGTCTGTCTGGGAGTTCTGTGTGCAGTATTCTGTGTGGTTATGAATACTTCTTTTTGTCAGGGTTGATCTGTCTCGGTATCAGACTAAATTAGATGTTCTGTAAGCCTTTTAGAATGACCTTCCTATTCATTTTACATTTTAGTCATTATGCAGATGCTTTTATCCAGAACAATTTACAGTAGTGAGTACATACATTTTCATATTTGTTCATACTGGTCCCCCATGGTTATCAAACCCACAACCCTGGTGTTGTAAGTGCCATGCTCTACCAACTGAGTCACACGGTATCAATGAGTCCACAGTCCTTTAACAGCGCTTAGTCTGATTTTAAATAACTGCTAGCAGCACTTAACATTTCCCTTCTGGTATCTGCTGAAGTTTTGACTTGAAGTGTTCCCGGGTCTGAAAGCTTCTTCGTGTCAAACTGACTGGTGTACCTTTTCATTGTTTTTCATTGTCTAGCCATGGAGGAGCTAGATGGTGACGAGGTCAGAGTGTCCTTCAGGGGGCACTTTGCTGAAAGAGACATTGTGCAGGTAGGTTGTGGCCAGACACCCGATACATTTTAATGATTTAGTCTATGTGCACTAACGTTATATTTGATGAAAGGGAAACCACACGCTCTCGTAGTTCTGATACAGTCATGTATTTATTCCCAAGAACCAACCAGTTTATTCTCCCAGATATTAGGGAAGACTTCCAGTACCCTACTGCAGTGTGTCCCTGTCATCGTCCACCCCCCTTACCCCCCAACCCCCCTACAGTTCGTTCCTTTCCGGGACTACATGGACCGGTCGGGGAACCAGGTCCTGAGCATGGCCCGGCTGGCCAAGGACGTGCTGGCTGAGATCCCTGAGCAGCTGCTGGGGTTCATGAAGACCAGAGGTATCGAGCCACGGCCCACCCTCTCCTCCTCAGACCTGCCCGACCTCCACAGGCACATCTGACACCCCCACTGTAGTGGGACAGCACCTCTCAACACCCCACCTAGGTCTACACACACACACACACACACACACACACACACACACACACACACACACACACACACACACACACACCATCTCTCATCTCTTTAAACCCTATGCCATTGCCATCTCATTGCAAGCCGATGGCCCCTCTCCCTACAACTGTGGCATGCCGTACCTTAACACAGCATACATCTACACATAGAATAAGTATATTCATACATTGTGTCATTGAACACGTAGGGGTGGGTAGATTGAGCACCCAATGCAATACCCACAAGCACCGTCACATCTGAACAGACGGGAGAAATATAACTGACTATGCCATGATGTATCAACACATGCTGTACACTGACAACGTTCACATGCATATGCAGAGGGGGGAGTTAGTCTGTGAAAGTTATTGATGTAGAAAATATACTGAACAAAATATAAACGCAACATGCAACAATTCCAAAGATTTTACTGAGTTACAGTTCGTATGAAGAAATCAGTCAATTGAAATAAATTAATTAGGCCCTAATCTGTGGATTTCACATGACTGGGAACACAGAATTCAGTTGGTCACAGATACCTTTAAAAAAATGGGCCTCACAATGGGCCTCAGGATCTCGTCACGGTATTTCTGTGCATTCAAATTGCCATTGTTAAAATGTAATTGTGTTCATTGTTTGTAGCTTATGCCTGCCCATACCATAACCCCATCGCAGTCAGAATGCCAATTGCACGCTCCCTCAAAACTTGAGACATCTGTGGCATTGTGTTGTGTGACAAAACTGCACATTTTAGAGTGGCCTTTTATTGTCCTCAGCACAAGTTGCACCTGTGTAATGATCATGCTGTTTAATCAGCTTCTTGATATGCCACATCAGTCAGGTGGATGGATTATTTTGGCAAAGGTGAAACGCTCACTAACAGGGATGTAAACAAATTTGTGCTAAACATTTGAGAGAAATAAGATGTTTGTGCATATGGAACATTTCTGGGATCTTTTATTTTAGCTCATGACACATGGGACCAGCACTTTACATGTTGCGTTTATATTTTTGTTCAGTATATATACAGGACCAGTCAAAAGTTTGGACACACCTACTCATTCAAGAGTTTTTCTTTATTTTTACTATTTTCTACATTGTAGAATAATAGTGAAGACATCAAAACTATGAAATAACACATATGGAATCTTGTAGTAACCAAAAAATATATTAGATTCTTCGAAGTAACCACCCTTTGCCTTGATGACAGCTTTGCACACGCTTGGCATTTTCTCAACCAGCTTCACCTGGAATGCTTTTCCAACAGTCTTGAAGGAGTTCCCACATTTTCTGAGCACTTGTTGGCTGCTTTTCCTTCACTCTGCGGTCCAACTCATCCCAAACCATCAGCACTCCGTCATTCTCCTTCTTGGTCAAATAGCCCTTACACAGCCTGGAGGTGTGTTGGGTCATTGTCCTGTTGAAAAACAAATGATAGTCCCACTAAGCCCAAAGCAGATGGGATGGTGTATCACTGCAGAATGCTGTGGTAGCCATGCTGGTTAAGTGTGCCTTGAATTCTAAATAAATCAGACAGTGTCACCAGCAAAGCAACCCCACACCATCATACGTCCTCCTCCATGTTTCACTGTGGGAACCACACATGCGGAGATCATCCGTTCACCTACTCTGCGTCTCACAAAGACACGGCGGTTGGAAACCAAAAATCTCAAATTTGGACTCATCAGACCAAAGGACAGATTTCCACCGGTCTAATGTTCATTGCTCATGTTTCTTGGCTCAAGCAAGTGTCTTCTTATTATTGGTGTCCTTTAGTAGTGGTTTCTTTTCAGCAATTCAACCATGAAGGCCTGATTCACACAGTCCCCTCTGAACAGTTGATGTTGAGATGTCTGTTACTTGAACTCTGTGAAGCATTTATTTTGGTACAGTTAACTCTAATGAACTTATCCTCTGCAGCAGAGGTAACTCTGGGTCTTCCTTTCCTGTGGCGGTCCTCATGAGAGCCAGTTTCATCATATTTCTTGATGGTTTTTGCGACTGCACTTGAAACTTTCAAAGTTCTTGAAATCTTCCGGATTGACTGACCTTCATGTTTTAAGGTAATGATGGACTGTCGTTTCTCTTTGCTTATTTGAGCTGTTCTTGCCATAATATGGACATTAACTTTTAAGAAGGCACACCTGTTAACTGAAATGCATTCCAGGTAACTACCTCATGAAGCTGGTTGAGAGAATGCCAAGAGTATGCAAAGCTGTCATCAAGGCAAATGGTGGCGACATTGAAGAATCTCAAATATAAAATATGTTTTGATTTGTTTAACACTTTTTTGGTTACTACATGATTCCATATGTGTTATTTCATAGTTTTGATGTCTTCACTATTATTCTACAATGTAGAAAATAGTAAAAATAAAGAAAAACCCTTGAATGAGTAGGTGTGTCCAAACTTTTGACTGGTACTGTATATCTATATTTCTGTCTGTAATAAAGCCCTTTTGTGGGGAAAAACTCATTATTATTGGCTGGTCCTGGCTCCCCAGTGGGTCGGCCTGGCTCCCAAGTGGGTGGGCCTATGCCCTCCCAGACCCACCCATGGCTGTGCCCCTGCCCAGTCATGTGAAATCCATAGATTAGGGCCTAATTAATTAATTTATTTTCTTATATGAACTGTAACTCAGCAAAATCTTTGAAATTGTTGCATGTTGTGTTTATATTTTTGTTCAGTGTGTGTGTGTGTGTGTGTGTGTGTGTGTGTGTGTGTATATATATATATATATATACAGTTGAAGTCGGAAGTTTACATACACTTAGGTTGGAGTCATTAAAACTCGGTTTTCAACCACTTCACACATTTCTTGTTATCAAACTATAGTTTTGGCAAGTCGGTTAGGACATCTACTTTGTGCATGACACAAGTAATTTTTCCAACAATTGTTTACAGACAGATTATTTCACTTATAATTCACTGTATCACAATTCCAGTGGGTCAGAAGTTTACATACACTAAGTTGACTGTGCCTTTAAACAGCTTGGAATTTTTCCAGAAAATGATGTCATGGCTTTAAAAGCTTCTGATTGGCTAATTGACATCATTTGAGTCAATTGGAGGTGTACCTGTGGATGTATTTCAAGGCCTACCTTCAAACTCAGTGCCTCTTTTCTTGACATCATGGGAAAATCAAAAGAAATCAGCCAAAAAATTGTAGACCTCCACAAGTCTGGTTCATCCTTGGGAGCAATTTCCAACTGCCTGAAGGTACCACGTTCATCTAAACAAACAATAGTACGCAAGTATAAACACCATGGGACCACGCAGCCGTCATACCGCTCAGGAAGGAGACGCGTTCTGTCTCCTAGAGATGAATGTACTTTGGTGCGAAAAGTGCAAATCAATTCCAGAACAACAGCAAAGGACCTTGTTAAGATGCTGGAGGAAACAGGTACAAAAGTATCTATATCCACAGTAAAACGAGTCCTATATCGACATAACCTGAAAGGCCGCTTAGCAAGGAAGAAGCCACTGCTCCAAAACCGCCATAAAAAAGCCAGACTACGGTTTGCAACTGCACATGGGGACAAAGATCGTACTTTTTGGAGAAATGTCCTCTGGTCTGATGAAACAAAAATAGAACTGTTTGGCCATAATGACCATCGTTATGTTTGTAGGAAAAAGGGGGTGGCTTGCAAGCTGAAGAACACCATCCCAACCGTGAAGCACAGGGGTGGCAGCATCATGCTGTGGGGGTGCTTTGCTGCAGGAGGGACTGGTGCAATTCACAAAATAGATGGCATCATGAGGAAGGAAAATTATGTGGATATATTGAAGCAACATCTCAAGACATCAGTCAGGAAGTTAAAGCTTGGTCGCAAATGGGTCTTCCAAATGGACAATGACCCCAAGCATTCTTCCAAAGTTGTGGCAAAATGGCTTAAGGACAACAAAGTCAAGGTATTGGAGTGGCCATCACAAAGCCCTGACCTCAATCCTATAGAAAATTTGTGGGCAGAACTGAAAAAGAGTGTGCGAGCAAGGAGGCCTACAAACCTGTTACACCAGCTCTGTCAGGAGGAATGGGCCAAAATTCACACAACTTATTGTGGGAAGCTTGTGGAAGGCTACCCGAAACCTTTGACCCAAGTTAAACTATTTAAAGGCAATGCTACCAAATACTAATTAAACTTCTGACCCACTGGGAATGTGATGAAAGAAATAAAAGCTGAAATAAATAATTCTCTACTATTATTCTGACATTTCACATTCTTAAAAAAAGTGGTGATCCTAACTGACCTAAGACAAGGAATTTGTACTAGGATGAAATGTCAAGAATTTGAAAAACTGAGTTTACAGTTTTTTTTGATTGCTTAAGCACGATTTTCAAAACAGGGCCCGTGTTTTCAAAACACTACACACAATTAGCACAACCACACACCCAATTAGCAAAACACTACAGATCCTTTGCAAAATTAAACACTCTTGTAAAAACTATACACTTCTTTTTAAAAACCACACTTTGTTACCATATGAAACACACACGTTTCACATTACTATACTCTGTTTGCACGAGTTACACTCTGCTGTGATAAACCTAAAACACTTTTAGCACTTCTACTTCCCTATGATTAGAGTAGGCTACTCTCAACAAAGTACAAATATAATGTAAATTCACCAAACACTACACAAGACCAATGTTGCAGACTGAAGAAACTCATTTATTTCTCAACACGCCCAAAATGTTGACATGGAGATTCATAATACTGTAACCAAACGTCACTTTACGTATTGTAAGTTAAAAAAAAAATTAAAAAAATAACTAGACATTGTCTCTTCGCCTAGCTGGATCTGGCCAGAGAATTTCATCAACATCGCAGGCAATGTTGTCATTAGCAAGACACCTTGGAAAGAAACGTCTTGAATAAGAATCCATCCTTGCATTACTGCTACCTCCATCTGGTCACAGGCCTCCTCCATGGCTTGGATGAGGGGTACCTCAGCCTGGAGACGGAGATCATATACCTTCCACCGCCATGCCGAGAAAAACTCTTCTATAGGGTTGAGGAATGGAGAGTATGGTGGAAGATATAGGACGGTGAAATGTGGATGTTGCTGAAACCAGTTCTGAACCAGAGCAGAGCGGTGGAAAGACACATTGTCCCAGACAACAATGTATTGCATATGATCGATTTGATTTGCTGCTGTTATGTTGTGCAATTGGTCCAAGAATGTAAGTATGAGTGCTGTGTTGTAAGGGCCCATATGGGCATGGCGGTGGAGGACCCCATTCTGTGTAATGGCTGCACAGAGTGTTATATTACCCCACGTTGCCCTGGGACATTGACTATAGCCCTGTGGCCAATGATGTTTCTTCCCCTCCTTCGTGTTCTCGTCAGGTTGAACCCAGCCTCATCTACGTAAATGAACTCATGCTGGATCTCCTCTCCATCCATTCGTAAAACTCTCTGAAAAACAGTGTCAGGCAAAATTGTGTAGTTCAGTGTAGATCTAGTATACATATTACAGTACAGTAAAAGATTATGAGACAGTATGCAAGATCACACTGCTAAAGTGAATACATACCTCTGCATAATCATGCCGCAGTCGTTTCACCCTTTCGAATTGCGCTCGAAAGGCACTCGATAAATTTGCTTCATTTGAATATGTTTTTTTTTAGGATGCGTGCCAGTGTTGATGTTGAGACCTGATGGATATCGTTGAAAATGGCGTGGTTATTGACAATGTTAGCTTGGAGCTGCTTGAGTGTTATAGCATTGTTGGCCAAAACCATGTTTACTATCTCCCTCTCTTGCTGTTCTGTGAACATAGGAGGCCTTCCCCCTTGTCGTCCCTGACCCTCAATCCTATGTAGAAAAAAAAACAGTATACAATAGTACAGTAATTTCACAGGAAAAGGTAACAGAAGTGCTGATAGTGCATAGAATATAGTACTGTAAGCAGTTACTGAAACCGTGCAGATGTTTTTGATATGATGATATTTTTACAATACCTATTTTCCAGTCGAAATGTTCTCATCACACTTGCCACTGTATATCGGCTTAGATTTGGCTTTACTCGCAGTCCAGCCTCCCTCAGCGTCAGGCCGTGGTTGACAATGTGGTCAACCAGTGTTGCGCGGATCTCATTTGTCAGATTCGGTCCTCTTTGAGCACCTTCTTGTCTTCCTCTTCCTCTTCCTCCCCTTCCTCCTCCTCCTCCTCCTCGTTCTCCTCCTCGTTCTCCTCCTCGTCCTCCTCGTTCTCCTCGTCCTCCTCGTTCTCCTCGTCCTCCTCGTCCTCCTCGTCCTCCTCGTTCTCCTCGTTCTCCTCGTCCTCCTCCTCGTTCTCCTCGTCGTCCTCCTCCTCCTCCTCCTCCTCGTCTTACTCTTTCTCTGACTCTTTCCATTGTGCTTGAAGACCGATGAACTCACCTGCTGCTTTTTATAGTGCTTATACACCTGATTGGTGTGTCTACAATTAAGCAAACGAGTGTTTGCACACCTGATGACTGTGTTGAACCAATTGGTTGGACGGTGTGGTAATTTGACAGTCAGTGCTTTGGTATTGCAAGGACGTGACTTCATGATAGATTTTTGTGTGTAATGTATGTTAAGTGTGTTTAGTTTTTTGCAAATCACTGTGTGTAGAGTTTTGCAACAAGTGTAAGGTTGACAATGTGCTTATAGTTGTGCAAATATGGGCTGATGTTTTGCTTCTTGAGTGTAAGGTTTTGCTAATAGTGTACTACTTTTAATTTTAGTGTGTAAGCAATCCAAAAAAACTGTAAATGTATTTGGCTAAGGTGTATGTAAACTTCTGACTTCAACATATATATATATATATATATATATATATATATATATATATATATATACGGAACAAAACATTTAAACACAACATATATATATATACACTGCTCAAAAAAATAAAGGGAACACTTAAACAACACAATGTAACTCCAAGTCAATCACACTTCTGTGAAATCAAACTGTCCACTTAGGAAGCAACACTGATTGACAATACATTTCACATGCTGTTGTGCAAATGGAATAGACAACAGGTGGAAATTATAGGCAATTAGCAAGACACCCCCAATAAAGGAGTGGTTCTGCAGGTGGTGACCACAGACCACTTCTCAGTTCCTATGCTTCCTGGCTGATGTTTTGGTCACTTTTGAATGCTGGCGGTGCTTTCACTCTAGTGGTAGCATGAGACGGAGTCTACAACCCACACATGTGGCTCAGGTAGTGCAGCTCATCCAGGATGGCACATCAATGCGAGCTGTGGCAAGAAGGTTTGCTGTGTCTGTCAGCGTAGTGTCCAGAGCATGGAGGCGCCACCAGGAGACAGGCCAGTACATCAGGAGATGTGGAGGAGGCCGTAGGAGGGCAACAACCCAGCAGCAGGACCGCTACCTCCGCCTTTGTGCAAGGAGGAGCAGGAGGAGCACTGCCAGAGCCCTGCAAAATGACCTCCAGCAGGCCACAAATGTGCATGTGTCTGCTCAAACGGTCAGAAACATACTCCATGAGGGTGGTATGAGGGCCCGACGTCCACAGGTGGGGGTTGTGCTTACAGCCCAACACTGTGCAGGACGTTTGGCATTTGCCAGAGAACACCAAGATTGGCAAATTCGCCACTGGCGCCCTGTGCTCTTCACAGATGAAAGCAGGTTCACACTGAGCACATGTGACAGACGTGACAGAGTCTGAAGACGCCGTGGAGGACGATCTGCTGCCTGCAACATCCTCCAGCATGACCGGTTTGGCGGTGGGTCAGTCATGGTGTGGGGTGGCATTTCTTTGGGGGGCCGCACAGCCCTCCATGTGCTCGCCAGAGGTAGCCTGAATGCCATTAGGTACCGAGATGAGATCCTCAGACCCCTTGTGAGACCATATGCTGGTGCGGTTGGTCCTGGGTTCCTCCTAATGCAAGACAATGCTAGACCTCATGTGGCTGGAGTGTGTCAGCAGTTCCTGCAAGAGGAAGGCATTGATGCTATGGACTGGCCCGCCCGTTCCCCAGACCTGAATCCAATTGAGCACATCTGGGACATCATGTCTCGCTCCATCCACCAACGCCACGTTGCACCACAGACTGTCCAGGAGTTGGCGGATGCTTTAGTCCAGGTCTGGGAGGAGATCCCTCAGGAGACCATCCGCCACCTCATCAGGAGCATGCCCAGGCGTTGTAGGGAGGTCATACAGGCACGTGGAGGCCACACACACTACTGAGCCTCATTTTGACTTGTTTTAAGGACATTACATCAAAGTTGGATCAGCCTGTAGAGTGGTTTTCCACTTTAATTTTGAGTGTGACTCCAAATCCAGACCTCCATGGGTTGATACATTTGATTTCCATTGATAATTTTTGTGTGATTTTGTTGTCAGCACATTCAACTATGTAAAGAAAAAAGTATTTAATAAGATTATTTCATTCATTCAGATCTAGGATGTGTTATTTTAGTGTTCCCTTAATTTTTTGGAGCAGTGTAAATATGAGTGCCTTCTGAAAGGGCATTTTCCCACCAGAGATGTTTCCATCAAACTGACTTATTGCGGATAAAAGGCTGTGTGTGATGACGAAGTGCACATAAAAATAACTTTTGCTGTTAAATTCCAATATACAAATGAAGAATACAAACCCTCATTCCATCGCATTTCCAACTCTACTAATGTATTTGTCACACAAATTGTTAATTTGTATAGTAAACGTGCCCACTCAAGTCTTGGCACGTGTGCTCTGGCCAACAGCTGGCAGATACAGTGTGGGTAGGCTACATACATTATAAAATTATTATGGATAAGAGCAATATTATTTTTATATGTCAAACGGCAGCCATGCATCGATCATCATGTCACCAGAATTAGCCCCTTGAGATTTATTGGAAAGGAGCATCAAGCTCATCATGTGCACTTTCATCACCCTGTGAAGTTCATCATAACTTATTTTTATCTGAGTGTCCTACTTACAGTTTCGACTTAAATCTGCTTGAAAATCTGTGGCATTACTTGAAAATGGCTGTCTAGCAATGATCAACAAACATGGGGGGAGGAGGGGTATTTTGTGTAATTTGTTGACAAACAATTACGATGAAATCAATTTTAATCCCACTTTGTAACACAACAACATTTGGAAAAAGTCAAGGGGCGTGAATACTTTCTGAAGGCACTGTAAATGCAAAGCAGCTTAGCCATCAACTGGAGAGAAAACAGGTGAACAAACTTCAATCAATGATCATCAATGATTGATTGATTTGGTAAACAAACTTGACATATTGCTTTCACCCCACACCCACACCCTCTAACCTGAGGTGACTCTTTTTTATACACACAAAATCTTCTTACATTACTGTATCCACTCCCTCTCTCTGAGTGTAACAGAAATACAAATAATAAAACAAAAAATATTTATTGTCTCATCGCTGCAACTCCCCAACGGGCTCGGGAGGCAAAGGTCGAGTCATGCATCCTCCGAAACATGACACAAAGAGTGATTTATAAAAACCAAGCACAGAAACACATGAGCGCAGTTGAACTTTATTATGTGTTTGTTTAGTTGTTGATTGATCTGAAGCAGGTCTTGTGTCATGAACTAGGGGCGCGTTCAGCAGGACACAACGTTTTGGAACGTTCAGATAGAAATATGTTATGTAGAACAAACATGCCTCTCCGACATGTAAAACAAGCAATCATGTCAGCTCTATTCAAGGCTTTCCATCTGCAACGTTTGGCCACTGAACATGTGGCCCTGGAGAGTGTTGACACGGCAGGCATGGGGCCCAGGTCACATGTTCGTTAGCGCCAGTCTTCTCACCCCCCTCTCTATCATACCCATCCTGCCTAGCATGGGCTGATGCTGGGCGCAGATTACACCCTGCTGGAACAGAAATGCCAGTCTCAGTGCCCTCCTGCAGAGAGAGAGAGCGAGACCGAGGAGGGAGGGGAGGTTGAGGAGAGAGAGGGAGGGGAGAATGAGGGAGGAACGGGAGATAGAGGGGAGGTTGGAGGGAGGGAGGGGAGGTTGAGGAGATATTGGGAGGGAGGGGAGGTTAAGGGCTGTGACAGTAGGGCTCCAGCAGTTTGGTTGATTAGTTTATTTGTGTCTGTGTTTGTCAGAAAAGAAAGGAGAAAGAGAGTGGCGAGATTTCTTGGATTTGTTGTTGTCATAATACATTGTAGAAATCAGGCTAGCGTTTTTTTTTGGGGGGTCAGCTTTAATATTGCAGATAGATTGTAACTTCCATCAATGTAATTGTCTGCATCACTTCCAATACCCCATATGGGTTTTTTTTTCTCGCAAATATATATATATATATATATATATATATATATATATATATATACATATATATATATATATACATACATACATACATACATACATACATACATACATACATACATACATACATACATACATATACACATGCATACATATAAATACATATACATACATATATATATACACATATCCTTTAAAAAAATATATTTCCCTTTATTACTTTCCAATCCCACCATCCCTTCCCTAATCGGAGTAAACTAGTGAACAACCCTGTTGCCACCTGAAGCTCCCGGCTTAGTTCTGATCATAGTTTCCCTGGTTCTGATTCTATTTCTATGATTCTGATTCTATTTCTGTGGTTATGATTCTGACTTGTTCTATCAGAGCTGGCATTACAGCATTACAATCAATTATACAATATCAATACATTTCATTTTTGTGACATCATTAAAAAGTGGCTTGAAAAAAATTAGCAGGATACTAGTATCCCCATATGCCAAATGACATCTCTCAATGTTCACCAACCTGAAATGCATACAGCAATGCATTTTTACACCAGTATGTGTTGACCACAGCCAATGTTGAGTTAACACTGTGTATCCTACTTTAAATGTTATTTGCACAGTATCAGATGGAATGGAAACCAAATGAATCACTAAGATACAGCAATAATTCAAGAATGTTTTCAACTGACTGTTCTGTAGAGTGGCTCAGACCTACCACCTAGTGGTCACTGCTAATTGAGGCTCTTCAGAGCTCATGTATGTAGTATACACTCTACAGTATGAGGATGTTACAGACTGACGTGATTTCCTGGTAGATGTGTTGAGCTGATAACGCTCCTGTGAGGTTAGGATAGGTTGACCCTGGCTCCTGTACGATTAGGTTAGGTTGACCCTGGCTCCTGTACGATTAGGTGAGGTTAGGTTGACCCTGGCTCATGCTATAATGGTTAACTGAATATGTGGACTGTGGTGTGGCCTTACAATCCCTCACTTTGTGTGTGTGTGTGTGTGTGCCACAGTTAGTCGTGCGTGTCTTGATTAGACCTTGTCTTGTGCAGTGACGAGAGTTAGCATGCTGGGAGTTATAATATACAATCCTTGTTCTTGGTGTTTGATGATGATGTTTTGTTACTGTCCACTACAGCTGAAATATATATATATCTTATTCAGAGTAATATGCATTTCACTTGTGTTACTTAACATTTTCCTTTTGATCTATAGCATTTCCTTCAAACAGAGAATGCTAAATGTTTTATTCCATGGGATTTAGTTAGTGTTTAGAACAACACGTGTGAATAGATAAATGAATGTAAATACTATGTTGTCTCTATGCAGATGTATAATGCAACGGATATGATTTGAATGTCCATCCATTGTAAATATGAACATCAAATGAGTTTGTTACACTAATATGCTAGGAAGTAGAAGTTTACTTTTTCTATGAGGGTGTCGTCACATTTTTATGTGTTATGAATGTAAACGTAAACCTATAGTAATCAGTTGTTGTTTGTGTCAAATGGATCGTGCATTTATCCATTTCCGGTTCTGTTATTATCAAATGTAATTCAACCAAGGACAGCCAACTCATGTGAATAACCTTAGTTTACCATATTGGATATGGTTACATCATCTTGATTTTTTTTTGCGATTATTACACGTTTATAGGCTACAGAAGGTGGGAGGGAACTCCCAATCCAAACTTATTTGAGTGTAAACTGTCGGTGGAAAGAGAGAGCCCTTAGTAATGCAAAACGCTAAATTAATGCACATAAAATAAACCTTTTAGTAAACCTATCATGTCTGTGAGTTGGCGGTCTGGTTAAGGTGTTGAAATTCACACAGTATGTATGCCTTGAAACCCATTCCAGTGGTTTTTGACTTCAGATACCTAAGGTTGGGATTCAAGCCGATCGTGGGATTTTATGCATTGCGGTTTTTAAAGGAAATGTTCCCACATTTGCAGAGATCCCCATTCACAGTAAACGCTGCATATGTCGGCACAATCGGAAATTGCCTTTAAAAGCCGCAATGCATATAACATATGTCTTGGATTGCAATGCCTATAACATATTATTGGATTGAATCCCGGCCTAACTCAGCTTTATGTGAACGCATCAGGTGACATTAAAGCACTTTTAAAACAGAGTCCCAAAGTGTGTGGTAGTATTTGTGTTCAGTATTTCTGGAGGTCTGTACTTTCAGTTTACAGGACCGTTCATGACGTCTTCTTCCTTAGCCTCTACGTACTCTTGATCTTGGTGCCATCTTGTTGCCATCTTGTGGTAGTGAAAAATGGACTGGCAAAGTATCAACTCTCCAAAGAATAATCTGCACATACCGACAATTTAATTTGGATTTAACAAGGGCCTACAGAACACATTTAGAAAACATCAACTACTGAAGATCTATCAGGGGCCATGGTGTAGGCTGGAGGGGATAGTGGGTTCAGGTGAAGAAGTAGAGCTGTTTCTCCATCTCCATGTCAATGTCTCCATCATCATTGTTCACCAACCGCTCAGTCACCGGAGGTAGTGAGCGAGGCATCAGCTTCTTCCCAGTCTGAAATCACAAAATTCACATTAGTGTCTGTGTCGATATATCTATACACCGATATCCGGTAAGGTTTGTCATGTATGATGCTTTCTTTTGTAAGGTCTGTGACCAACATTTAGTGTGTTGTCTGTGTTGTCACTCACAGGTCTCTTGGTGTCTCTCTGAGCTCTCGCCAGGGCTTTACGCAGGCGCTCCTCTTGCTGCATCTTCTGCACACAAACCTTCTCCTCCCTTAGCCTGGAAACACAGACACATACAGTTTCTTAGGTACACCACCCCATTCACTCCTACAGACAGTGAATCAAATAGCTCGCTCCTACAGACAGTGAGTCAAATAGCTCGCTCCTACAGACAGTGAGTCAAATAGCTCGCTCCTACAAATCTTAACGCTACAGCATACAATGACATCCTAGATGATTCTGTGCTTCCAACTTTGTGGCAACAGTTTTGGGGAAGGCCCTTTCCTGTTTCAGCATGACAATATCCCCGTGCACAAAGCGAGGTCCATACAGAAACGGTTTGTTGAGATCTGGGTGGAATAACTTGACTGGCCTGCACAGAGCCCTGACCTCAACCCCATGGAACACCTTTGGGATGAATTGGAACGCCGACTACGACCCAGTCCTAATCGGCCAACATCTGTGCCCGACCTCACTAATGCTCTTGTGACTGAATGGAAGCAAGTCCCAGCAGCAATGTTCCAACATCTAGTGGAAAGCCTTCCCAGAAGAGTGGAGGCTGTTATAGCAGCAAAGGGGGGACCAACTCCATATTAATGCCCATGATTTTGGAATGAGATGTTCGACGAGCAGGTGTTCACATGCTTTTGGTCATGTAGTGTATGTTAGCTATATGACTAACCCCTGATATGTTAGCTAACTGACTGGCCCCTGATATGTTAGCTAACTGACTGACTACTGATATGTTAGCTAACTGACTGACCCCTGATATGTTAGCTAACTGACTGACTACTGATATTTTAGCTAACTGACTGACCCCTGATATGTTAGCTAACTGACTGACTACTGATATGTTAGCTAACTGACTGACCCCTGATATGTTAGCTAACTGACTGACCCCTGATATGTTAGCTAACTGACTGACTACTGATATGTTAGCTAACTGACTGACTACTGATATGTTAGCTAACTGACTGACCCCTGATATGTTAGCTAACTGACTGACCCCTGATATGTTAGCTAACTGACTGACTACTGATATGTTAGCTAACTGACTGACCCCTGATATGTTAGCTAACTGACTGACTACTGATATGTTAGCTAACTGACTGACCCCTGATATGTTAGCTAACTGACTGACTACTGATATGTTAGCTAACTGACTGACCCCTGATATGTTAGCTAACTGACTGACTACTGATATGTTAGCTAACTGACTGACTACTGATATGTTAGCTAACTGTTGTTGACCCACCTGCGTCTCCTCTCCTTCTCCCTGGCCCTCTCGGCCATGTGCATGCGGTCCTTCGGAACCAGCTCCATGTTCTCCAGCAGCTCCCCCATGCGGCCCTCAATGTTGGTCAGCATCTGCAGCATGGTCAGGTTGGCCCCACTCTTCCCCACGTAGCTCCTGTACACCTCGGCCACCTTCCTGCCCAGGGCCTCCAGCATCACATCCTGTACAGAGGGTTAATGGGAGTCAGTCAGTGAGGGTGAGCTGCCTCACACTCGCACTGTACCTAATTTGCCCTAGATTAGGACTGTATGGTGACCTTGCCCCTGTAGGTTTCACTCTGTGTACGGTATGTGTGTGTACATATGAATGCAAGCGGTTGTGTGTGCTGTTTGTCTGTGAACAGTTCATGTTTACCTGGTCGTCTGCCTTGTATTTCCCAAAGGAGAAGAGTCGTGATTTGAGCTCCAGCTCTGCAGCCATGTCCTTCTCTCTCTGGATGGCATGGACAATTACGTCTATCTGCTGGGTCAGCTGCTCTGTCTCCTGGTCCCTGGATACACACAAAGGATGTTTCAAATTTGACCAATTTTGAATGCTTTGCAGTCATGCATTCTTCACAGTATACTCCTTCAGGTGTTCTTGGAAGATTATTCTTGTAAGAATGGGAGAATGCACAACACAACAACACATTATGCTACACACAGGTAATGGCAGTTTGAATACAGGTAGTTAAATCACTATTGCCACTATGTAGATGTGAGGACAAGACATAAAGTGGTTCGGCTCTCTAACATCTTTTTGAGGGTGTTGTCCATAGTGTGGTTGAACTCCTCCATGGTCTCCTCTGTCTCTCTGGAGTTCTGGATCAGGATCAGGTTCTGCTTCTCCAGGTCTGCCAGCAGGTCCAACAGCTGCTGAGGGTCAGTGAAGTACAGTTCCGGTTCCTGTGGGGTAGTGCATACACACAGGTTCAACAGTCAACCCTTACTTAGGTCAACGTTGAGGCTACTGTGAGACCAGGTGACTGATATTGCATAAAACGTATCTGACCTCATATTCAGGCAGTTTGCTCTCATCCACCGGTACTGTAACCTTCTTCCTAAAACACAACCTAAAACACAACCAACATAAGGACATCAGTGCTGCAAAATCTGGACCCCTACAAATCATCTGGACTAGACAATCTGGACCCTTTCTTTCTAAAACTAGCCGCCGAAATTGTCGCAACCCCTATTACTAGCCTGTTCAACCTCTCTTTCGTAACGTCTGAGATCCCCAGAGATTGGAAAGCTGCCGCGGTCATCCCCCTCTTCAAAGGGGGTGACACTCTAGATCCAAACTGTTACAGACCCATATCCATCCTGCCCTGCCTTTCAAAAGTTTTTGAAAGCCAAGTCAACAAACAGATCACCAACCATTTCGAATCCCACCGTACCTTCTCTGCTATGCAATCCGGTTTTCGAGCTGGTCATGGGTGCACTTCAGCCACGCTCAAGGTCCTAAATGATATTATAACCGCGATCGATAATAGACAGTACTGTGCAGCCGTTTTCATTGACCTGGCCAAGGCTTTCGACTCTGTCAACCACCGCATTCTTATTGGCAGACTAAATAGCCTTGGTTTCTCTAATGACTGCCTCGCCTGGTTCACCAACTACTTCTCAGATAGAGTTCAATGTGTCAAATCGGAGGGCCTGTTGTCTGGACCTATGGCAGTCTCTATGGGGGTGCCACAGGGTTCAATTCTTGGGCCAACTCTTTTCTCTGTGTATATCAATGACGTCGCTCTTGCTGCTGGTGACTCTCAGATCCACCTCTACGCAGACGACACCATTTTGTATACATCTGGCCCTTCATTGGACACTGTGTTAACAAACCTCCAAACGAGCTTCAATTCCATACAACACTCCTTCAGTAGCCTCCAACTGCTCTTAAACACTAGTAAAACAAAATGCATGCTCTTCAACCGAACGCTGCTTGCACCCGCCCACCCGACTAGAATCACTACTCTAGACGGGTCTGACCTAGAGTACGTGGACAACTACAAATATCTAGGTGTCTGGTTAGACTGTAAACTCTCCTTCCAGACTCACATTAAGAATCTCCAATCCAAAGTTAAATCTAGAATCGGTTTCCTATTTCGCAACAAAGCCTCCTTCACTCATGCTGCCAAACATGCCCTTGTAAAACTGACTATCCTACCGATCCTTGACTTCGGCGATGTCATTTACAAAATAGCCTCCAACACTCTACTCAGCAAATTGGATGTTGTCTATCACAGTGCCATCCGTTTTGTCTCCAAAGCCCCATATAATACCCACCACTGTGACCTGTACGCTCTTGTTGGCTGGTCCTCACTACATATTCGTCGCCAAACCCACTGGCTCCAGGCCATCTATAAATCACTGCTAGGCAAATCCCCGCCTTATCTTAGCTCATTGGTCACCATAGCAACACCCACCCGTAGTCTGCGCTCCAGCGGGTATATCTCACTGGTCATCCCCAAAGCCAACACCTCCTTTGGCCGCAATTCCTTCCAGTTCTCTGCTGCCAATGACTGGAACAAACTGCAAAAATCTCTGAAGCTGGAGACGCTTATCTCCCTCACTAACTTTAGGCATCAGTTGTCAGAGCACCTTACCGATCACTGCACCTGTACACAGCCCATCTGAAATTAGCCCGCCCAACTACCTCATCCCTATATTGTTATTTATTTTGCTCATCTGTACCCCAGTATCTCTATTTGCACATCATCTCTTGCACATCATTCCAGTGTTAATACTAAATTGTAATTATTTTGCACTATAGCCTATTTTATTGCCTTACCTCCATAACTTGCTAAATTTGCACACTGTATATTAATTGTATTTCTGTTGTATTTTTTTGATTTTTGTTTTGTTTTACCCCATATGTAACTCTGTGTTGTTGTTTTTATCGCACTGCTATGCTTTATCTTGGCCAGGTCGCAGTTGTAAATGAGAACTTGTTCTCAACTGGTTTACCTGGTTAAATAAAGGTGAAATAAAAAATAAAATAAAAAAGTGGAGGCTGCTGAGGGGAGGACGGCTCATAATAATGGCTGGAACGGCGTTAATGGAATGGCATCAAACACATGGAAGCCATGTGTTTGCTGTATTTGATACCATTCCACTTATTCCGCTCCAGTCATTACCACGAGCCCGTTCTCCCCAATTAAGGTGCCACCAACCTCCTGTGACATGGATACAGTTAAATGGTGCAACAGAGACATCTTATCTCAGCAACACACTTTAGAACAGCCCTGTTCCTGGAGAGCTACCATCCTGTAGGTTCACTCCAACCCTGTTCCTAGAGAGCTACCGTCTTGTAGGTTTTCACGCCAACCCTAATCTAGGGCACCTAATTCTAATAATTAACTGGTTGATGAACTGAATCAGGTTAGGTACAACTGGGGTTGTAGGGAACAGGAGGATAGCTCTCCAGGAACAAGATTGGAGAGCCCTGCTCTGGAGTAATGATCCTGTCCTGGGGCTCCACTCACCGCTTGATGCTCTCTTTGGTTCTCATCATACTCTGTCTCTGGGGAGTCCTGGGGTCACACACAGGAGGCAGGTCCCTGGCCATATTCACTCTGCCTGAACAGAGAGAACACAGATCTCTAATGAACCAGACCAAGTGGATACCATAATCACAGTCTGTCAAATGTGACTGGATGTGATATGATGTGACGACTACTGTAATTGACATACGTCTGCCGGGTTTGACTGGCTCGGCTCGCTGAGCCTCCCTCTCCTTGATGGCAGCTTTGATCTTGTCCACCATGGCCCTGCGAGCCTTCTGTCTTTCCTGCCAGTCTTTAGGGGACAGCTTCAGCAGGAAGCCATTGTACAGGGTGAACTCCTTCAGGATCTCCTCGTTCTTGACAATGTCACTGTGTACACGTATGAACATGTGCCATCATGCTCAATTGCATGTACGCAGTAACATTTGTAAAGCTCACACCAACCACAAACAATGGCACACATCCAGAAGCCATCGCACAGAGTATGTGAACTTATGCATAACTCATACATAGTAAAATAAAGGATAATTTACTGTCTGTCATACTACCTTTTCACTGCCAGCATTTTGCCTGAGATCCTCTTGATCTCTGCAACCTTCTCCAGTTTGGCTTTGGTCTCGTGTTCAGCACTACAACAGTCAACAGGAAAGAAGATGAAGAGGGAAATACAGTCTTCTTGTTAGTTCAGTCATTCAAAAAAGTATCTTATTGTTACTATTCATAATAATCATTATACCCATAACTATCCACTTATATAAAAACAAAACAAAAAAAACACTGTGAAATCACATAATATGAAAACTGCTTTGTAGAAACAGTGGAGTGGACTGTAGTCTGGTACCCTTTGATTGCCTCCACGGAGTTCTTGTCATTCTCCTCGAGGAACCCGTCAAACATGGCTGTGTCCTCGTCTAGAAATGTCTCTGCCTGCTGCATCCTGTTCTCCTCTTTGGTGGCAACCTCGGCCATCTTGTGAATCACCTCCCTCTTCACAGCCAGGGAGTACTGGGGAGAGAGGGTTAGAGGTCAGTGACCACAGGAAGGAAGGAGAGGAGAGACTTTGCGTTCAAAACAGAGAACAGGTCAAAGTAAGAACCGAGACGGAGAGGTTTTACTGTTGTGTTGGTGTAGCAATGGAAAGACAACAGGAAAGGTCACATTGAAGAGATAATTGCAATTTGCACTGAGGAACTACAAGTTCCCTTGAGGCAAACAGAGTCCTCAGTGAAGGAAGTGTCTGGAGGTTTGTCTGGCCTGGAGAGTGAGTCATCTCAGGAAATGTTAATGTCTGTGGCTCTGGGACTTGAGAGGGTGAAATGTGACGCCAGGGGACCTATTAGACATGCAGCTCGAAACCTGGGGATTGATGCCTTTCAAGTAAGCTACTGCCTCAAAGTGTTTTCATATTCATTTACCTATTTACTTTCTCTGTAATGGTTAGGACTGGACAACAACAAGCATATCCTGATGTAATTTTTTAAAACATATTTTTATGAGGCTGTGGAAAGAAATAAGGGGCGAAAATGTGTGTTTTTAATGGAACAATGCGGGTTTTGTCGGAGCTTGGGTAATAGGTCAGACAAGCTTAGCTCAGGGAAACTTTGGGCAAATATAAACTGAGCCTTCGAGCAAAAAGGAGACGCACACGAAGCTGAACCAAGCCATGCGCTGTGTTACCAATAACAGCAATCATGCCTTTCTGTTTTTCCACTTACCTCATCTCCGAACTGATTTACGTATAAAGCAGCTTTTGTTGTTGTTATTAACTCTGAAGCTAAGAAGCCTTGTGGTTTGAAGGGTTAGAAATTATATACTCCAGTAGTGAAAACAATAATGCTGTGTTAACTTCTGTAAGGGCATTGATGTGTCTTTTGGGTTTTGTGAGTGAGAGACAGATATCATACATAACTGGACTGGGATTGGTTTGGTGTATGATGGGTTTGAAACAGTACTAAGCATTATGTAATTTCTTACCTCAGTGAGAAACATCTCTCTCTTCTTGGTGATGTACTCACTAATATTCTCCCTGTCATTGGAATCTGATGAGGGAACAAACTCTCATTGATTACTGCCTGTTCTTTTAGGATCAGTCATCTGGACAGAACTTTTATGCTAACTCAAATACTTCAACACTAACTCAAATACTTCAACACTAACTCAAATCCTTTAATGCTAACTCAAATACTTCAACACTAACTCAAATACTTCAACACTAACTCAAATACTTCAACACTAACTCAAATACTTCAACACTAACTCAAATACTTTAATGCTAGCTCAAATACTTTAATGCTAACTCAAATACTTTTATGCTGACTCAAATACTTTGAGGCTAACTGAAATACTTTAATGCTAACTTAAATACTTTTAGGCTAACTGAAATACTTTAATGCTAACTTAAATACTTTAATGCTAACTCAAATACTTTGAGGCAAAGACAGGAGAGGGAATACATATGAAATCCGTTGACTTTTAATACAGGACTGTCTTCGTTCTCTTCTCTAAATGGCTAGGATTAGAATTAGGATTAGGATTAGGAGAGCGGGTCCAATATGAGAGGGCACGTTCTCTCTAGAGCATCATAACAGTAACACAAAACACTTTTTTGTCTTGAAAAACAGCAGTAGCTAAGTAATCCTGATGAGTGAGGAAACGTATCAATTAAAGAGACATTTCAGAATGGAAGTGGAGAAAGTCAAAGTTGCAGGTCCGTTATGATATTCTGAGAGAGCAACTTGGCATGTATAAGGCAATTAGAAATGCCAGACGGGCTTAGTTAAAGTGGTAAATGATCTTAGAGCCAACACAGACGCCAACAGCTCTCTGTCCTTGTACTCTTGGATTGAAGTGCTGCGTTCGACACTGTTGATCATGATGTCCTTCTGGACAGACTGGAGAAGTGGGTTGGCCTCTCTGGTCCAGTTCTAAATTGGTTTAGGACCTATTTAACTGGTCGAGAGTTTTTTGTCACCCCCGGTGAACATAACTCAGAGCAAATATATATCACGTGGCGTTCCACAACCTTTGATTTTGGGTCCGGTACTGTTCAGTTTATAGTGTATATGTTAGCCCTTGGCAGCGTTATCAGAAAGCACAGCATTGATTTTCACTGCTACGTAGACAATACACAACTTTACATTTCTGTGTCACCAGAGAATTTTAGCTCCACGGATAAATTATTAGACTGTATTAGTGATTTAAATACTTGGATGGCTCACAACTCCCTCCAGCTAAATCAAGACAAGACCATGGTATTTATTGTTGGAGCCAAAGCACAGAGCGAGAATCTGACTTCACATTTTAATTCAATGGCAATAAAGATAAAACACCAGGTAAAAAACCTAGGTGTCATTTTAGATTCTGAACTCAATTTCGAAATCACACATTAGGAATGTGACCAAAATAGCTTTTTACCACCTGCGTCCGTTTCTCTCTCGGGCTGATACAGAGAGACTCATCCATGCTTTTATTACAAGCAGGCTTGACTACTGTAATGGTCTCCTGTCTGGGCTACTGAAGAAAGCAATTGGTCAACTGCAAAACATACAGAATGCTGCAGCACGGGTACTGACCAAGACCAGATGGAGAGCACACATTACGCCAGTTTTAAAGTCTCTGCAAAGGCTGCCTGTGAGTTTTAGAATTAATTTTAAGATTCTTCTATTGGTTTTTAAATCAATCCACGATTGTGCACCCCAATACATGTCAGACATGCTTTTGAGTTATGTACCCAGTAGGTCCCTCAGGTCCTGTGGCACTGGCCTTTTAAATATCCCAAAGCCTAGGACCAAGAGGCATGAAGAGTCAGCCTGTAGTTATTATGCCCCCAGCCTCTGGAATAGCCTGCCAGAGAACCTGAGGGGGGCCGAATCTGTGGACATATTTAAAAGAGATCTTAAAACACACCTTTGTAGCTTTGCTTTTCCTCAGGGTGCTTTTTAGACATTCAGTTTTTATTGTTATTCTTTTGTTTTCTATCCTCTTATGTTTGTTGTCTAGTAAATATTTCAGTTTTTATTTTCATTGTTTTTTTATTCGGGTTTTTTCTGTGAAGCACATTGCGTTGCATTCCATGTCTGAAATGTGCTGTATAAATAAAGTTTAATATGATTTGATGATTTGATTTGGTCTTGCAAAACAACAGAGCATACATAATTTCATTATGCGTCAATAGTCAGATTCAATAACTTGTCAAGTTATCAACTTATCCTCAATGTCTCTGGGGCGAATCCTAGCTTCCACTTCCAAGTCGAATTTTCACTTAGTCGTGCATTGATGTCAATGGGAGAATAAGTGAAGATTTGACTTCAGTGGAAGTTAGGATTCGCCCCTCTGAGACGACAGTAAAAAGTCCCAGAGAAACATCATAGTATAGTGGTCATCAGAGCCATGTATTAGATAGTTTGGACATTGAGGTTTCTGCAATATGATGCATTTACATTACCTACATTCCATGGCAGCCATATTAGCTCCCCATGGGCAAAATTGACCAAAAGCAGTTCACAGAATGTTCTGAATTTTGAACAATGCTATGTACAAGATTCCAAATACTGAGAATGAATGGAATGCTCAAAGGTGCTAACATGGCCGCTGTTCTAAAAGTTGGCCGAACTCTCTAAATAAATGGCTCTGGTGGTCATGAAATGCCTGATGGACACTCACTCAGGACGGCAGCTTTCCTCCATGCCGGATCATCCCTGAGGGTGGACACAGCCTTGCTGCTGGAGGTGGGGTACATCTCATCCTGCCCCTGCCTCAGCTCCTGCCTCAGGTTAGCCTGCTTGGCTTGTATCCTCCCAGCGTAGGTGGACTTCTCATGGTCCTTCAGTATCTGCTGCCGCTGGTGCTCCTATGGTTCAGTACACAATTGAGAATGGTCAAGAATGGCATGTTGAAATATTGCACTGAGGAACAGAGTTTGGTCAAATATTATGGTCAGGTCCACAGTCACAGTGGAAAATGATCATGAGTGCAGTCAAACCCTGATAGAGTCAAACAGAGAATGTTCAAACACTATAGACGACACAACATGGCTTCTTCACCAGCTTCCTCTGTTCATTCTCCTTGTTTCTCAGGAGGAAGATGTTGTCTGCTGGGAGTTTGGAGGGGTTCCTCATCGCTGTCCGCACTTCTCTCTGTCTCTCTGCATAACCATACATAAACATTCCCATACTTTACACAACCGTACTGAACACTGTGGTTGTTGCCAGGTAAATACCAGAGAGATATATCTCTATATATCTCTAGTTGTCTATAGACACTAATGCACCAGGATGTCAGGTCACCTGAGACTGGAGGCTTGGTGTCACTGCAGGAGGTGAGAGGTCCTGCTAGTCTGAAGGCTGTCTGTTTCCCTGTAGATAGTGGGGGTTAGAGTGGAGGTTAGAATCAAATCAAATGTTATTTGTCACATGCGCCGAATACAACAGGTGTAGACTTTACCGTGAAATTCTTGCTTACAAGCCCTTCCCAACGATGTAGATTTTAACACAAGGAATAGTAACACGAGGAACACTGAATGTTGTAGCAGGAGGAGGTTGTCGGGTGAGGTCGTCGGGTAAGCTTGGCTTTATACATAGTTTGGGCTTTGTCGAGTAAAGCTTAAACTATGTATTTAGATTGTAGTTAGGTATTGTAGGTAGTTATCGTGGGTTGTATGTAATTATTGTAGGTTAGTATTGTATTCGGCTGAGCCCGGTGAAGCACGAAGCTAGCTAGCTAACCCACTACCTGGACTAGCTGGCGGGTAGCTACTGGCAACTATTAGCAACGGTATAGTTGTTTCACACCTGAGAGTGCCTGTAATTACGCCAGCTGGCTGCCTACAATAATTACATACAATAATTGCCTACCATTCAGCGGTTTTCTAACCTCATTGTCTGAACCGTTAACGTTAGGTAGTAAGTGGCTACTGTGCTTGAAATTTAGCTAGCTTGTTGCTACCTGGATAGCTACTAGTAAACAATAGCTGGAACGACCTAGCGAACAGACGCAAACTGGCTGAGTCAATTCAGTGGCTAGCTTTGCACTTGGCTAGCTAACAGTAGCTGCTAGGGGTAAGTCATAACCTACATTTGTGTTTTGTTTATACATATTGGTAGCCAGAGTCGTTCAAGGAATTCGGGACATGGGTGACTAGTTAACGTTAGCTTGGCTCTCTCTGTGTGTTTGTGCCGTGAAAGGAGGGGTTTCTTCTTTGTCTGAAAGCAATGGCTAGCTAGTATGCTAACTATTCTAGCTAACTAACTGGCTGAATAAGTTGACGACGGACTCGCTCAAGCTGTCGGGACTAACCCACAACGTTAGACACGGACACGAACGATCTGCTTGGCGTGTTGACACACTGGTGGTTTGTTGTTGTCAGAACGACGTGTATGCGGTAGGCAAAGTCAAGAGCAGGACACCGAGCTACTGGCAGAAACTTTACTGGATTCAGTGCAACAAAACAAAGTACACTGGCAACCTCGAACAGTGAGGGAAATAACAAGACCCGCACACATAGGCAACTGCCGCGAAGACCAAAAACAATAACGCACAATACACAATGAGAAACAGAGGGTTATAAAGGGAACACAATAAAACATAATGGGAAACAGGTGTAAACAATAAAGACCAAACAAGACAAACACCGAAACATCGATCGGCAGCAGCTAGTACTCCGGGGACGACGAATGCCAAAGCCTGCCCGAGCAAGGAGGAGGAGCAGCCTCGGCTGAATCCGTGACTGTTGTGGCCGAGTATTGGTGCTAAACCGTGTTGTTGGAGTCCGGCATGCTAGCTGGCTGTAGCGTCTTATGACTAGGTGCCCTGGACGATTTTCACGGAAGAATACTGTACCAAGTTAGCTAGCTGAATAAACTAAGTTAGTCTATTCCTAGAAAACATTGAACAGCTGTAGTTTACAACAATTATAGTTTCTGAGGTGGAAGTTGGGAGAGTTATATTTGGGTGTTGTGGTGAGGGAGGCCCCGCTCTCTCCTTTCCCAGATGTTTAGTTCATTTCATTCCGATCTCCTTTGCAATATTGTAGCCATTTTCTGCAGCCTGTCAACTATGCCTCTGTCTATCCCTGGATGGCTCACAACTCCCTCCAGCTAAATCAAGACAAGACCAAGGTATTTATTGTTGGAGCCAAAGCACAGAGCGAGAATCTGACTTCACATTTTAATTCAATGGCAATAAAGATAAAACACCAGGTAAAAAACCTAGGTGTCATTTTAGATTCTGAACTCAATTTCGAAATCACACATTAGGAATGTGACCAAAATAGCTTTTTACCACCTGCGTCCGTTTCTCTCTTGGGCTGATACAGAGAGACTCATCCATGCTTTTATTACAAGCAGGCTTGACTACTGTAATGGTCTCCTGTCTGGGCTACTGAAGAAAGCAATTGGTCAACTGCAAAACATACAGAATGCTGCAGCACGGGTACTGACCAAGACCAGATGGAGAGCACACATTACGCCAGTTTTAAAGTCTCTGCACTGGCTGCCTGTGAGTTTTAGAATTAATTTTAAGATTCTTCTATTGGTTTTTAAATCAATCCACGATTGTGCACCCCAATACATGTCAGACATGCTTTTGAGTTATGTACCCAGTAGGTCCCTCAGGTCCTGTGGCACTGGCCTTTTAAATATCCCAAAGCCTAGGACCAAGAGGCATGAAGAGTCAGCCTGTAGTTATTATGCCCCCAGCCTCTGGAATAGCCTGCCAGAGAACCTGAGGGGGGCCGAATCTGTGGACATATTTAAAAGAGATCTTAAAACACACCTTTGTAGCTTTGCTTTTCCTCAGGGTGCTTTTTAGACATTCAGTTTTTATTGTTATTCTTTTGTTTTCTATCCTCTTATGTTTGTTGTCTAGTAAATATTTCAGTTTTTATTTTCATTGTTTTTTTATTTGGGTTTTTTCTGTGAAGCACATTGCGTTGCATTCCATGTCTGAAATGTGCTGTATAAATAAAGCTTAATATGATTTGATGATTTGATTTGGTCTTGCAAAACAACAGAGCATACATAATTTCATTATCGTCAATAGTCAGATTCAATAACTTGTCAAGTTATCAACTTATCCTCAATGTCTCTGGGCGAATCCTAGCTTCCACTTCCAAGTCGAATTTTCACTTAGTCGTGCATTGATGTCAATGGGAGAATAAGTGAAGATTTGACTTCAGTGGAAGTTAGGATTCGCCCCTCTGAGACGACAGTAAAAAGTCCCAGAGAAACATCATAGTATAGTGGTCATCAGAGCCATGTATTAGATAGTTTGGACATTGAGGTTTCTGCAATATGATGCATTTACATTACCTACATTCCATGGCAGCCATATTAGCTCCCCATGGGCAATATTGACCAAAAGCAGTTCACAGAATGTTCTGAATTTTAAACAATGCTATGTACAAGATTCCAAATACTGAGAATGAATGGAATGCTCAAAGGTGCTAACATGGCCGCTGTTCTAAAAGTTGGCCGAACTCTCTAAATAAATGGCTCTGGTGGTCATGAAATGCCTGATGGACACTCACTCAGGATGGCAGCTTTCCTCCATGCCGGATCATCCCTGAGGGTGGACACAGCCTTGCTGCTGGAGGTGGGGTACATCTCATCCTGCCCCTGCCTCAGCTCCTGCCTCAGGTTAGCCTGCTTGGCTTGTATCCTCCCAGCGTAGGTGGACTTCTCATGGACCTTCAGTATCTGCTGCCGCTGGTGCTCCTATGGTTCAGTACACAATTGAGAATGGTCAAGAATGGCATGTTGAAATATTGCACTGAGGAACAGAGTTTGGTCAAATATTATGGTCAGGTCCACAGTCACAGTGGAAAATGATCATGAGTGCAGTCAAACCCTGATAGAGTCAAACAGAGAATGTTCAAACACTATAGACGACACAACATGGTTTCTTCACCAGCTTCCTCTGTTCATTCTCCTTGTTTCTCAGGAGGAAGATGTTGCCTTCTGGGAGTTTGAAGGGATTCCTCATCGCTGTCCGCACTTCTCTCTGTCTCTCTGCATAACCATACATAAACATTCCCATACTTTACACAACCGTACTGAACACTGTGGTTGTTGCCAGGTAAATACCAGAGAGATATATCTCTATATATCTCTAGTTGTCTATAGACACTAATGCACCAGGATGTCAGGTCACCTGAGACTGGAGGCTTGGTGTCACTGCAGGAGGTGAGAGGTCCTGCTAGTCTGAAGGCTGTCTGTTTCCCTGTAGATAGTGGGGGTTAGAGTGGAGGTTAGAATCAAATCAAATTGTATTTGTCACATGCGCCGAATACAACAGGTGTAGACTTACAAGCCCTTCCCAACGATGTAGATTTTAACACAAGGAATAGTAACATGAGGAACACTGAATGTTGTAGCAGGAGGAGGTTGTCGGGTGAGGTAGTCGGGTAAGCTTGGCTTTATACATAGTTTGGGCTTTGTCGAGTAAAGCTTAAACTATGTATTTAGATTGTAGTTAGGTATTGTAGGTAGTTATCGTGGGTTGTTGTATGTAATTATTGTAGGTTAGTATTGTATTCGGCTGAGCCCGGTGAAGCACGAAGCTAGCTAGCTAACCCACTACCTGGACTAGCTGGCGGGTAGCTACTGGCAACTATTAGCAACGGTATAGTTGTTTCACACCTGAGAGTGCCTGTAATTACGCCAGCTGGCTGCCTACAATAATTACATACAATAATTGCCTACCATTCAGCGGTTTTCTAACCTCATTGTCTGAACCGTTAACGTTAGGTAATAAGTGGCTACTGTGCTTGAAATTTAGCTAGCTTGTTGCTACCTGGATAGCTACTAGTAAACAATAGCTGGAACGACCTAGCGAACAGACGCGAACTGGCTGAGTCAATTCAGTGGCTAGCTTTGCACTTGGCTAGCTAACAGTAGCTGCTAGGGGTAAGTCATAACCTACATTTGTGTTTTGTTTTTACATATTGGTAGCCAGAGTCGTTCAAGGAATTCGGGACATGGGTGACTAGTTAACGTTAGCTTAGCTCTCTCTGTGTGTTTGTGCCGTGAAAGGAGAGGTTTCTTCTTTGTCTGAAAGCAATGGCTAGCTAGTATGCTAACTATTCTAGCTAACTAACTGGCTGAATAAGTTGACGACGGACTCGCTCAAGCTGTCGGGACTAACCCACAACGTTAGACACGGACACGAACGATCTGCTTGGCGTGTTGACACACTGGTGGTTTGTTGTTGTCAGAACGACGTGTATGCGGTAGGCAAAGTCAAGAGCAGGACACCGAGCTACTGGCAGAAACTTTACTGGATTCAGTGCAACAAAACAAAGTACACTGGCAACCTCGAACAGCGAGGGAAATAACAAGACCCGCACACATAGGCAACTGCCGCGAAGACCAAAAACAATAACGCACAATACACAATGAGAAACAGAGGGTTATAAAGGGAACACAATAAAACATAATGAGAAACAGGTGTAAACAATAAAGACCAAACAAGACAAACACAGAAACATCGATCGGCAGCAGCTAGTACTCCGGGGGCGACGAACGCCGAAGCCTGCCCGAGCAAGGAGGAGGAGCAGCCTCGGCTGAATCCGTGACAGTACCCCCCCCCCTTGACCCGCGGCTCCTGCCGTGTGCCGACCCCGGCCTCGGGGACGGCCAGGAGGACACGGAGCAGGGCGAGTCAGATGACTCCGGTGGAAATCCCTCAACATGGAGGGATCTAGGATGTCCCTCCTAGGGACCCAGCACCGTTCCTCCGGACCGTACCCCTCCCACTCCACGAGATACTGCAGGCCCCCCATCCGACGCCTCGAATCCAAGATGGAACGGACTGAGTACGCCGGAGCCCCCTCGATGTCCAGCGGAGGCGGAGGAGCCTCTCGTACCTCACTCTCCTGGAGTGGACCAGCTACTAACGGCCTGAGGAGAGACACATGGAACGAGGGGTTAATGCGGTAATTAATGGGCAGTTGTAACCTATAACATACCTCGTTCAATCTCCTCAGGACTTTAAATGGCCCCACAAACCGCCGATCCAGCTTCCGGCAGGGCAGGCGAAGGGGCAGGTTTCGGGTCGAGAGCCAGACCCGATCTCCCGGTGCATACACCGGAGCCTCACTGCGGTGGCGATCGGCGCTCGCTTTTTGCTGCCTGATCACTCGCTGTAGATGGACATGCGCAGCGTTCCAGGTTTCCTCCGAGCGCCGAAACCACTCGTCCACCGCAGGGGCTTCGATCTGGCTCTGATGCCAAGGTGCCAGGACCGGCTGATAACCTAACCTAGCCCAGGGGACATATTCCGACCACTCCCCCTGCCGGTCCTGGCAATAGGACCTCAGAAACCTACCCACATCCTGGTTCACTCTCTCCACCTGCCCGTTACTCTCGGGGTGAAACCCTGAGGTAAGGCTAATCGAGACCCCCAGACGTTCCATAAACACCCTCCAGACTCTAGAGGTGAACTGGGGACCCCGATCAGACACTATATCCTCAGGTACCCCGTAGTGCCAGAAGACGTGTGTAAACAGGGTGTCAGCAGTTTGTAGGGCTGTAGGGAGACCTGGCATAGGAATGAGACGGCAGGCCTTTGAAAACCGATCCACAACGACCAAGATCGTCGTATTCCCCTGGGAGGGGGGAAGGTCCGTGACGAAATCCACAGAGAGGTGAGACCACAGTCGTTGTGGAACGGGTAGGGGTTGTAATTTCCCTCTGGGTAGGTGTCTAGGCGCCTTACACTGAGCGCACACCGAGCAGGGTGAAACATAAACCCTCACGTCCTTAGCCAAAGTGGGCCACCAGTACTTTGCACTAAGGCAGTGCACTGTCCGTCCAATACCAGGATGGCCAGAGGAAGGTGACATGTGAGCCCAATATATTAATCGATCACGAACCTCGAGCGGCACGTACTTCCGACCCTCTGGACACTGTGGGGGAGTAGGATCGGTACGTTATGCCCGCTCGATTTCCGCATCAACCTCCCATACCACCGGTGCCACCAGACAAGACTCCGGAAGAATGGGAGTAGGCTCAATGGACCTCTCCCCTGTGTCAAATAGTCGGGGCAGGGCATCTGCCTTAGCGTTCTGTGACCCTGGTCTATAGGTGAGCGTAAACACAAATCGGGTGAAAAACATAGCCCACCTAGCCTGGCGAGGGTTCAGCCTCCTCGCCACCCGGATGTACTCCAGGTTACGATGGTCAGTCAAAATGAGAAAAGGGTGTTTAGCCCCCTCAAGCCAATGCCTCCACACCTTCAGGGCTTGCACCACAGCCAACAGCTCCCTGTCCCCCACATCATAATTGCGCTCCGCCGGACTGAGCTTCTTAGAAAAGAAAGCACAGGGGCAGAGTTTAGGTGGCGTACCCGAGCGCTGAGACAGTAGGGCACCGATCCCAGCCTCGGACGCATCCACCTCAACTTGGAACGCCAAAGAGGGATCCGGATGCGCCAGCACCGGAGCCGAGGTAAACAGGTCCTTCAGATGCCCAAAAGCCCTATCCGCCTCAGCCGACCACTGCAGACGCACCGGACCCCCCTTTAGCAGAGAGGTAATGGGAGCTGCTACCTGCCCAAAGCCCCGGATAAACCTCCGGTAGTAATTGGCAAAACCCAAGAACCGCTGCACCTCCTTCACCGTGGAGGGAGTCGGCCAATTGCGCACGGCTGAAACACGGTCAATCTCCATCTCCACCCCTGACGCGGACAACCGGTGTCCCAGGAAGGAGATGGGACTCCTGGAAGAACAGACATTTCCCCGCCTTTGCATACAGGTCATGCTCCAACAGTCTACCAAGCACCCGACGAACCAGGGACACATGCTCTGCGCGGGTAGCGGAGTATATTAGAATGTCATCAATATACACCACTACACCCTGTCCATGTAAGTCCCTGAAAATCTCATCCACAAACGATTGGAAGACTGAAGGAGCATTCATTAACCCGTATGGCATGACGAGTTACTCATAGTGACCCGAGGTGGTACTGAATGCTGTCTTCCACTCATCTCCCTCCCTAATGCGCACTAGGTTGTACGCGCTCCTGAGATCCAATTTTGTGAAGAATCGCGCCCCGTGTAATGACTCCGTCATACTAGCAACAGAGGGAGAGGATAGCTATATTTGATGGTGATCTGATTGAGACCACGGTAGTCAATACACGGGCGTAAACCCGCATCTTTCTTCTTCACAAAAAAGAAACTCGAGGACGCAGGGGAAGTGGACGGCCGTATGTATCCCTGTCTCAGTGATTCGCCATTTCGCCTACGCGCTCTTCTATTGATCCAGCTGGCACCGCCGCTCCTGCTGACTCCATGTCTAAAAGGTGCGTTATTCTGTCAGAACGACGTGTATGCGGTAGGCGAAGTCAAGAGCAGGACACCGAGCTACTGGCAGAAACTTTACTGGATTCAGTGCAACAAAACAAAGTACACTGGCAACCTCGAACAGCGAGGGAAATAACAAGACCCGCACACATAGGCAACTGCCGCGAAGACCAAAAACAATAACGCACAATACACAATGAGAAACAGAGGGTTATAAAGGGAACACAATAAAACATAATGGGAAACAGGTGTAAACAATAAAGACCAAACAAGACAAACACCGAAACATCGATCGGCAGCAGCTAGTACTCCGGGGACGACGAACGCCAAAGCCTGCCCGAGCAAGGAGGAGGAGCAGCCTCGGCTGAATCCGTGACAGTTGTGGCCGAGTATTGGTGCTAAACCGTGTTGTTGGAGTCCGGCATGCTAGCTGGCTGTAGCGTCTTATGACTAGGTGCCCTGGACGATTTTCACGGAAGAATACTGTACCAAGTTAGCTAGCTGAATAAACTAAGTTAGTCTATTCCTAGAAAACATTGAACCGCTGTAGTTTACAACAATTATAGTTTCTGAGGTGGAAGTTGGGAGAGTTATATTTGGGTGTTGTGGTGAGGGAGGCCCCGCTCTCTCCTTTCCCAGATGTTTAGTTCATTTCATTCCGATCTCCTTTACATTATTGTAGCCATTTTCTGCAGCCTGTCAACTATGCCTCTGTCTATCCCTGTTCTCTCCTCTCTGCACAGGCTATACAAACGCCTCATACCGCGTGGCTGCTGCCTCTCTAATCTGGTGGTCCCTGCACGCACCACCCACGTGGAGTTCCAGGTCTCAGGCAGCCTCTGGAACTGCCGTTCTGCTGCCAACAAGGCAGAGTTCATCTCAGCCTATGCTACCCTCCAGTCCCTCGACTTCTTGGCGCTGACGGAAACATGGATTACCACTGAAAACAGTGCTACTCCTACTGCTCTCTGCTCGTCTGACCATGTGTTCTCGCATACCCCGAGAGCATCTGGTCAGTGGGGTGGTGGCACAGGAATCCTCATCTCTCCCAAGTGGACATTCTCTATTTTTCCCCTGACCCATCTGTCTATCTCCTCATTTGAATTCCATGCTGTCACAGTCACTAGCCCATTTAAGCTTAATATCCTTGTCATTTATCGCCCTCCAGGTTCCCTTGGAGAGTTCATCAATGAGCTTGACGCCTTGATAAGTTCCTTTCCTGAGGATGGCTCACCCCTCACAGTTATGGGGGACTTCAACCTCCCTACGTCTACCTTTGACTCATTTCTCTCTGCCTCCTTCTTTCCACTCCTCTCCTCTTTGACCTCACCCTCTCACTGTCCCCCTACTCACAAGGCAGGCAATACGCTTGACCTCATCTTTACTAGATGCTGTTCTTCTACTAATCTCACTGCAACTCCCCTCCATGTCTCCGAACCACTACTTTATATCCTTTTCTCTCTCGCTCTCCTCCAACACTACTCACTCTGCCCCTACTCAGATGGTAATGCGCCGTCGCAACCTTCGCTCTCTCTCTCCCGCTTCTCTCTCCTCTTCCATCCTATCATCTCTTCCCTCTGCTCAATCCTTCTCCCTCCAATCTCTGATTCTGCCTCCTCAACCCTCCTCTCCTCCCTTTCTGCATCCTTTGACTCTCTATGTCCCCTATCCTCCCGGCCGGCTCGGTCCTCCCCTCCAGCTCCGTGGCTTGATGACTCATTGCGAGCTCACAGAACAGGGCTCCGGGCAGCCGAGCAGAAATGGAGGAAAACTAGACTCCTGCGGACCTGGCATCTTTTCACTCCCTCCTCTCTACATTTTCTTCATCTGTTTCTGCTGCTAAGGCCACTTTCTACCACTCTAAATTCCAAGCATCTGCCTCTAACCCTAGGAAGCTCTTTGCCACCTTCTCCTCCCTGCTGAATCCTCCTCCCCCTCCCCCCTCCTCCCTCTCTGTGGATGACTTCGTCAACCATTTTGAAAAGAAGGTTGACGACATCTGATCCTCGTTTGTTAAGTCAAATGACACTGCTGGTCCTGCTCACACTGCCCTACCCTATGCTTTGACTTCTTTCTCCCCTCTCTCTCCAGATAAAATCTTGCGACTTGTGACGGCCGGTCGCCCAACAACCTGCCCGCTTGACCCTATCCCCTCCTCTCTTCTCCAGACCATCTCTGGTGACCTTCTCCCTTACCTCACCTCGCTGATCAACTCATCCTTGACCGCTGGCTATGTCCCTTCCGTCTTCAAGAGAGCAAGAGTTGCACCCCTTCTCAAAAAACCAACACTCGATCCCTCTGATGCCAACAACTACAGACCAGTATCTCTTCTTTCTTTTCTCTCCAAAACTATTGAGCGTGCCGTCTTTAGCCAACTCTCTTGCTATCGCTCTCAGAATTACCTTCTTGATCCAAACCAGTCAGGTTTCAAGACTGGTCATTCAACTGAGACTGCTCTTCTCTGTGTCACGGAGGCTCTCCGCACTGCTAAAGCTAACTCTCTCTCCTCTGCTCTTGTCCTTCTAGACCTGTCTGCTGCCTTTGATACTGTGAACCATCAGATCCTCCTCTCCACCCTCTCCGAGCTGGGCATCTCCGGCGCGGCTCACTCTTGGATTGCGTCCTACCTGACCGGTCGCTCCTACCAAGTGGCGTGGTGAGAAGCTGTCTCCACACCATGTGCTCTCACCACTGGTGTCCCCCAGGGCTCAGTTCTAGGCCCTCTCCTATTCTCGCTATACACCAAGTCACTTGGCTCTGTCATATCCTCACATGGCCTTTCCTATCATTGCTACGCAGACGACACACAACTAATCTTCTCCTTTCCCCCTTCTGATAACCAGGTGGCGAATCGCATCTCTGCATGTCTGGCAGACATATCTGTATGGATGACGGATCACCACCTCAAGCTGAACCTTGGCAAGACGGAGCTGCTCTTCCTCCCGGGGAAGGACTGCCCGTTTCATGATCTCGCCATCACGGTTGACAACTCTGTTGTGTCCTCCTCCCAGAGTGCGAAGAGCCTTGGCGTGACCCTGGACAACACCCTGTCGTTCTCCGCTAACATCAAGGCGGTGACCCGATCCTGTAGGTTCATGCTCTACAACATTCGGAGAGTACGACCCTGCCTTACACAGGAAGCGGCACAGGTCCTAATCCAGGCACTTGTCATCTCCCGTCTGGATTACTGCAACTCGCTGTTGGCTGGGCTCCCTGCCTGTGCCATTAAACCCCTACAACTCATCCAGAATGCCGCAGCCCGTCTGGTGTTCAACCTTCCCAAGTTCTCTCACGTCACCCCGCTCCTCCACACACTCCACTGGCTTCCAGTTGAAGCTCGCATCTGCTACAAGACCATGGTGCTTGCCTACGGAGCTGTGAGGGGAACGGCACCTCCGTACCTTCAGGCTCTGATCAGTCCCTTCACCCAAACGAGGGCATTGCGTTCATCCACCTCTGGCCTGCTGGCTCCCCTACCTCTGCAGAAGCACAGTTCCCGCTCAGCCCAGTCAAAACTGTTCGCTGCTCTGGCACCCCAATGGTGGAACAAGCTCCCTCACGACGCCAGGACAGCGGAGTCACTCACCACCTTCCGGAGACATTTGAAACCCCACCTCTTTAAGGAATACCTGGGATAGCATAAAGTAATCCTTCTACCCCCCCCTTACTCACCCCACCCCCAAAAAAAAAAAAAAAAACATTGTAAAGTGGTTATCCCACTGGCTATAAGGTGAATGCACCAATTTGTAAGTCGCTCTGGATAAGAGCGTCTGCTAAATGACGTAAAGGTAAATGGAAATGGAAATCAATAAAATACACAATGGAGCTATATAGAGGGAGTACCAGTACCATATCAATGTTCAGAGGTATCAGGTATTTGAGGTAGATACAGTGCCTTGCAAAATTATTCATCCCCCTGTCACGTTCGTTCATCGACGGGACGGACCAAGGCGCAGCGTGATATGCATACATGTTTATTTATACTGAATAAACACCACGACAAAACAACAAATGAAACGAAACGTGAAGTCCAAGGTAAACAAACAACATACCTCACACGGAACAAGATCCCACAACCCACTAGTGCCAAAAGGCTGCCTAAGTATGGTCCCCGATCAGAGACAACGAGCGACAGCTGCCTCTGATTGGGAACCACACAGGCCAACATAGATCTATACATCCTAGAATGTACAACATGGACAAACACAGCAAGGAAAATACACACCCTGACTCAACATACAAGCGTCCTCTGAGTCAGGGCGTGACACCCCCTTGGCATTTTTTCTATTTTGTTGCATTACAACCTGTAATTTCAATGGATTTTTATTTGGATTTCATGTAATGGACATACACAAAATAGTGAAATAAAAAAAATAACTTGATTCAAAAAATAAATAACGGAAAAGTGGTGCGTGCATATGTATTCACCCCCTTTGCTATGAAGCCCCTAAATAAGATCTGGTGTAACCAATTACCTTCAGAAGTCACATAATTAGTTAGATTGCACACAAGTGCTTTATTTAAGTGTCACATGATCTGTCACATGATCTCAGTATATATACACATGTTATGAAAGGCCCCAGAGTCTGCAACACCACTAAGCAAGGGGCACCACCAAGCAAGCGGCACCATGAAGACGAAGGAGCTCTCCAAGCAGGTCAGGGTCAAAGTTGTGGAGAAGTACAGTTCAGGGTTGAGTTATATAACAATATCCGAAACTTTGAACATCCCACAGAGCACCATTAAATCCATTATAAAAATTTTGAAAGAATATGGCACCACAACAAACCTGCCAAGAGAGGGCAGCCCACCAAAACTCACGGACCAAGCAAGGAGGGCATTAATCAGAGAGGCAACAAAGACACCAAAAATAACCCTGAATGAGCTGTAAAGCTCCACAGCGGAGATTGGAGTATATGTCCATAGGACCACTTTAAGCAGTGCACTCCACAGACCTGGGATTTACAGAAGAGTGGCCAGAAAAAAGCCATTGCTTAAAGAAAAGAATAAGCAAACACGTTTGGTGTTCGCCAAAAGGCATGTAGGAGACTCCCCAAACATATGGAAGAAGGTACTCTGGTCAGATGAGACTAAAATTTTGCTTTTTGGCCATCAAGGAAAACGCTATGTCTGGCGCAAACCCAACACCTCTCATCACCCCGAGAACACCATCCCCACAGTGAAGCATGGTGGTGGCAGCATCATGCTGTGGGAATGTTTTTCATCGGCAGGGACTGGGAAACTGGTCAGAATTGAAGAAATGATGGATGGCGCTAAATACAGGGAAATTCTTGAGGAAAACGTGTTTCAGTCTTCAGGAGATTTGAGACTTGGACGGAGGTTCACCTTCCAGCAGGACAATGACCCTAAGCATACTGCTAAAGCAACACTCAAGTGGTTTAAGGAGAAACATTTAAATGTCTTGGAATGGTCTAGTCAAAGCCCAGACCTCAATCCAATTGAGAATCTGTGGTATGACTTAAAGATTGCTGTACACCAGCGGAACCCATCCAACTTGAAGGAGCAGGAGCAGTTTTGCCTTGAAGAATGGGCAAAAATCCCAGTGCTAGACTTGCAGCTGTAATTGCTGCAAAAGGTGGCTCTACAAAGTATTGACTTTGGGGGGGGGGGTGAATAGTTATGTACGCTCAAGTTTTCTGTTTTTTTGTCTTATTTCTTGTTTGTTTCACAATAAAAAATATTTTGCATCTTCAAAGTGGTAGGCATGTTGTGTAAATCAAATGATACAACCCCCCAAAAATCTATTTTAATTCCAGGTTGTAAGGCAACAAAATAGGAAAATGCCAATGGGGGTGAATACTTTCGCAAGCCACTGTATGTACATAAAGGCAGGGTAAAGTGAAGTGGCGTCAGGATAGATAATAATAAGGCATTTTAGGTAGATATGTACATGAAGGCAGGGTAAAGTGACTAGGCATCAGGATAGATAATAATAAGGTTTTTGAGGTACAGTGGGGAGAACAAGTATTTGATACACTGCCGATTTTGCAGGTTTTCCTACTTACAAAGCATGTAGAGGTCTGCAAATTTTATCATAGGTACACTTCAACTGTGAGAGACGGAATCTAAAATGAAAATCCACACTTTGTATGAACATTGTATGATTTTTAAGTAATTAATTTGCATTTTATTGCATGACATAAGTATTTGATCACCTACCAACCAGTAAGAATTCCGGCTCTCACAGACCTGTTGGTTTTTCTTTAAGAAGCCACATTTACATTTACATTTACGTCATTTAGCAGATGCTCTTATCCAGAGCGACTTACAAATTGGTGCATTCACCCTATAGCCAGTGGGTTACCCACTTTACAATAATATATATATTTTTTTCATCTTTTTTTTTTTTTCTATTTGTTTTTTTTTGGGGGGGGGGTAGAAGGATTACTTTATCCTATCCCAGGATTACTTTATCCAAGCCCTCCTGTTCTCCACTTATTACCTGTATTAACTGCACCTGTTTGAACTCGTTACCTGTATAAAAGACACCTGTCCACACACTCAATCAAACAGACTCCAACCTCTCCACAATGGCCAAGACCAGAGAGCTGTGTAAGGACATCAGGGATAAAATTGTAGACCTGCACAAGGCTGGGATGGGCTACAGGACAATAGGCAAGCAGCTTGGTGAGAAGGCAACAACTGTTGGCGCAATTATTAGAAAATGGAAGAAGTTCAAGATGACGGTCAATCACCCTCGGTCTGGGGCTCCATGCAAGATCTCACCTCGTGGGGCATCAATGATCATGAGGAAGGTGAGGGATCAGCACAGAACTACACGGCAGGACCTGGTCAATGACCTGAAGAGAGCTGGGACCACAGTCTCAAAGAAAACCATTAGTAACACACTATGCCGTCATGGGTTAAAATCCTGCAGCGCACGCAAGGTTCCCCTGCTCAAGCCAGCGCATGTCCAGGCCCGTCTGAAGTTTGCCAATGACCATCTGGATGATCCAGAGGAGGAATGGGAGAAGGTCATGTGGTCTGATGAAACAAAAATAGAGCTTTTTGGTCTAAACTCCACTCGCCGTGTTTGGAGGAAGAAGAAGGATGAGTACAACCCCAAGAACACCATCCCAACCGTGAAGCATGGAGGTGGAAACATCATTCTTTGGGGATGCTTTTCTGCAAAGGGGACAGGACGACTGCACCGTATTGAGGGGAGGATGGATGGGGCCATGTATCGCGAGATCTTGGCCAACAACCTCCTTCCCTCAGTAAGAGCATTGAAGATGGGTCATGGCTGGGTCTTCCAGCATGACAACGACCCGAAACACACAGCCAGGGCAACTAAGGAGTGGCTCCGTAAGAAGCATTTCAAGGTCCTGGAGTGGCCTAGCCAGTCTCCAGACCTGAACCCAATAGAAAATCTTTGGAGGGAGCTGAAAGTCCATATTGCCCAGCGACAGCCCCACAACCTGAAGGATCTGGAGAAGGTCTGTATGGAGGAGTGGCCCAAAATCCCTGCTGCAGTGTGTGCAAACCTGGTCAAGACCTACAGGAAACGTATTTACATTTTAGTCATTTAGCAGACGCTCTTATCCAGAGCGATTTACAGTTAAGCGAGTACATACATTTTCATACTGGCCACCCGTGGGAATCGAACCCACAACCCTGGCATTGCAAACGCCATGCTCTACCAACTGAGCTACATCCCTGCCGGCCATTCCCTCCCCTACCCTGGACGACGCTGACTAATTGTGCGCCGCCCCATGGGTCTCCCGATCGCGGCCAGCTACGACAGAGTCTGGATTCAAACCAGGATCTCTAGTGGCACAGCTAGCACTGTGATGCAGTGCCTTACACCACTGTGCCACTCGGGAGACGTATGATCTCTGTAATTGCAAACAAAGGTTTCTGTACCAAATATTAAGTTCTGCTTTTCTGATGTATCAAATACTTATGTCGTGCAATAAAATGCAAATTAATTACTTAATCATACAATGTGATTTTCTGGATTTCTGGAAATCGGCAGTGTATCAAATACTTGTTCTCCCCACTGTAGATATGTACATGAAGGCTGGGTAAAGTGACAAGGCATCAGGATAGATAATAATAAGGTATTTGGGGTAGATATGTACATGAAGGCAGGGTACTAGGCATCAGGATAGATAATAATAAGGTATTTGAGGTAGATATGTACATGAAGGCAGGGTAAAGTGACTAGGCGTCAGGATAGATAATAATAAAGTATTTGAGGTAGATATGTACATGAAGGCAGGCTAAAGTGACTAGGCATCAGGATAGATAATAATAAGGTATTTGAGGTAGATATGTACATGAAGGCAGGGTAAAGTGACTAGGCATCAGGATAGATAATAATAATAAAGTATTTGAGGTAGATATGTACATGAAGGCAGGGTAAAGTGACTAGGCGTCAGGATAGATAATAATAAGGTATTTGAGGTAGATATGTGTCAGTAGCTGAGTGTAGATGCGGTGAGGAAATCAAGCGCAGGAAACACGGGCGTTCGTCAACAGACTTTAGTTAACAAAATGCAGCACCAAACAGGCGAACAGCCAACCCAACCGGGAGGCAAAATACAAATTACGCACAACACACACAGTGCGTAAAATGAAGATAGCGCACACAGTGCGGACTCTCGGAAAACAACAAACACGAGAGTAATACAAAAAGAGCAACAGCTTGACAATAAACAATACCACATAACACCTGCCCCCACACACGAAAACTAAATAGGCAACCAAATCAAACACTAACAAGGGACAGGTGTACAAACAGACAAAACCAAACAAACATGAAACATCGAACGGTGGCAGCTAGTACTCCGGGGACGACGACCGCCGAAGCCTGCCCGAACAAGGAGGAGGAGCAGCCTCGGCCGAAACCGTGACAATATGTACATGAAGGCAGGCTAAAGTGACTAGGCATCAGGATAGATAATAATAAGGTATTTGAGGTAGATATGTACATGAAGGCAGGGTAAAGTGACTAGGCATCAGGATAGATAATAATAAGGTATTTGAGGTAGATATGTACATGAAGGCAGGGTAAAGTGACTAGGCATCAGGATAGATAATAATAAGGTATTTGAGGTAGATATGTACATGAAGGCAGGGTAAAGTGACTAGGCATCAGGATAGATAATAATAAGGTATTTGAGGTAGATATGTACATGAAGGCAGGGTAAAGTGACTAGGCGTCAGGATAGATAATAATAAGGTATTTGAGGTAGATATGTACATGAAGGCAGGGTAAAGTGACTAGGCATCAGGATAGATAATAATAAGGTATTTGAGGTAGATATGTACATGAAGGCAGGGTAAAGTGACTAGGCATCAGGATAGATAATAATAAGGTATTTGAGGTAGATATGTACATGAAGGCAGGGTAAAGTGACTAGGCATCAGGATAGATAATAATAATAAGGTATTTGAGCTAGATATGTACATGAAGGCAGGGTAAAGTGACTAGGCATCAGGATAGATAATAATAAGGTATTTGAGGTAGATATGTACATGAAGGCAGGGTAAAGTGACTAGGCATCAGGATAGATAATAATAATAAGGTATTTGAGGTAGATATGTACATGAAGGCAGGGTAAAGTGACTAGGCATCAGGATAGATAGTAATAAGAGTAAAATAAAGAAAATTAACAGTAGCAGCATGTGATGAGTGTAAAACTGTGTGAGTGTGTGTAAGTGAGGTTTTGGTTGAGAAAACTGGTTAGGGTACCAATTATTTCGTCCTATTTACATGATAGTTAGCAGCATAGGGAATAGTGTAATTACAGTGTTACAGAGTAGCTTACTTATAACTGTTGTACCTACCTGTTTGTGCAAACTGCTGTTTTAAACAATAGCAAAGCAGGCACCCGGCACTGTTTTGGTAAAAAGCTAATCAATGGGGCTGGAGAAATGTAACCAAATTCATAGAGATCCATGATTTTAAAAATGATCGTTTTAACCATGTTTTGAAGGTATACAGTGTTTGTTTACAATGACATTGTTTAAAAACATTGGAGTAAAACAATCTTATATTTTGGGTTCTGATGGGGTACGACAGTTGAACTAAGATCATGAGGAATTTATAAGTGATATTCTAGAATCAATTGCTATATATCATTACTTTAAAAGACACAAATATTTATGTAACAACTGCTGATTGACCCTTTAGTGGAACTACACATTGCCTTTTTATATGCGTTCATTTCGAAACCTGTTCTATCTAGAACCACCTTCACCCTAGAATCACTTCACCAGCATTTGCCCTGGTTTTAGATTATATTCTATTCTACAGTCATCGCGCACATTGCCTACTGTAGTGACACTGCGCGTCAAACACAGTAGACGTCTTTATCACTTACTATAAATTGCTGGGAGTCTGTCTTCGATGCTGTCCGGGGACTCAGCGCCCGCGGTATCCTTCACCGACATCTCTTCTTGAGCATCCATGAAGAAAAGTCAATTACATTGGCCAGTATGGATTCTAATCGTTCGAGTCCAATTATGCAAATATTCTACTGCTAGGTTATCATCCTCTGTTGCACAGCCTAAATGGCGGCCTTTATTCTTTAAATAGGCTAATTCTTTAAATAGGCTAATGCAAGTCATTTATTGAAAACGATAGCCTACCTTACTTTGTGAAGTTGTTGTTATGCTCCTATAAATAATAATGACTTTTTGAAAAAAATACACTATTTAGAAAATGTATTCATAGACTAAGGCTATCTGTAGAATATTGATTATGACACATCTCACTGGCGACCCGGGCATATATGTAAACATTTTTGGAATACGGATTTGGCAATCGGCGTGACATAGCTGGAGCGTCACAATTGATCAAGATGTAGAGGTAAGTGAGCTAGGCAGTCGCTAGGCAGTCGCACTTTATCGAACGTTAGGCTATAGTTCAATAAATAAGGGTTGTCAATAATGGTTTTATATGGTTTATTTCCCCCATGATAATGTATTTGAATATTCACTCAAGCCATCCATGGTATGAAATATTTCCCCCCAGTTTTGTGTCGCCCACGAAAGCGAATTCTATGGTTGCCTTCCTTGTTTGAAATGGTAATTCTAGAACGTTCTGCATTCTGGAATGCTAAATTTGCATAATTCCTTCTCCACTGTAGCCATATGCCTAGGGCTAATCATATTCTGCTGTTTTACCTGAATATTATATGTAGTAAATATTACAGTTTTTAAAAATCGCTTTGGTACTATTTTCACAAGTACTGTATGTGGTACATGATGTAAATGTAAATGTACATTTTCACAACTCTTAGTACAGAACTCCAAACTGGTCACACTTATAATGTAGCCAGTCTTTCATTCAAAACCTGTCATTTTGCATTAATTTGGATTGTAAACATCTCTCACCACACAACCATTGATTCAAAATATAAGTTTATTGCGAAATGTAATGAGAACATTGGTTTAATCACCAAAACACAACATAATGATACATTTTCAATTTTGTCGTTTGAACTACCAGTTAATCCAATAGCAAACAATGCAAGATACTCAGATCGCCCTTAGAAGTGAATAATATAATATGCTACAGTAATAATAATAATAATAATAATAATAATAATAATAATAATAATAATAATAAGCCATTTATTGTAGGGTACAAGGGGGTAGCTAGCCTCCTGGGGTAAATTTCTAAATGAAACTGATTAAATGGATTTTAACACACTTGTGTGAAACCCTATGCCATAATCTTCTAGTGGGGTAACTGGCACCCCGGGGGTCTGGAACTCCCTTACGTCTCGGCTTGCTCTTCAGGTGGTTCTTCCTCCCCTCTACAGACCCAGATTCCGACCCAGCACCTGCAGCAGACCCAACATTTCATGAAATAACTAAAAAAGTGTAAACTGTAGCCATTTATTTCCCTTTATAGTTTATTTGCCTAAGCATGACCTTCATCCACATAGCAATTTCTTTCTCCAAACGTTGCTTTTTTGTGTCAGCAATTCGACATTGCTAGTTACCCCCTGATACCCTAAATTACAGTAGATTACACCGTTTTCACATTTGGCAATACACTTACATTACCCAACAAAATTGACAGAAATTTGTGTAATCAAAGGTGTGATCAATCATTCATGCAAAAAAATACATAGGTGTACTGTCTGTAATCCAATGTAAAAAAAAAAAAAAAAATTAAATTAAATGAATGAAAATAAAACAGAATGTTTGCAGGCATTAATTTGCATCAAGCCTGTCTTGAGACATACATTCTCAACCACATCACAGTGAATGTCCTTATCGTTCCTGCACCGCGGGAATGATTTTTTTTGGCATGGCGAATCCAAGCTTGACATTGGTCTGCATTGATGTTGTCGCATGCCTCATCCATTTGACCTCTTTGATGGGGCCCATGCCCACCTCTTTAACGGAGCCCATGCCCACCTCTCTGATGGGCCCCTTCTCCTCTTTAATCTCTTCCTCTCCCTTGCTGTCTATCCTGCTCCATGTTGAAAGAAATTGCAAGTGTTCACACACACCCTTTTATATGGTGACCAATTGTGGTTAACATTATGTGAAATCAATTAACAATAATGAGTAGTCATTATGTATGGTTATCATGTATCATACATATCATTTAGGTGTTTATACTTTACAAATACATTTTATTTCTGTAGATCTCAAAATCCATATATAATAGACAAACCAGTTTAAAATCTATAGGTTAACCAAACGGTTAAGTGATTAACCATTAAGTGCAGTTGGATTAAGTGATCATCAAATATATTTAAACAAATGAGAAGAGAATCATATGAAAGTGTTGTGAGCGTTGCATTGTGAAAGGCAATTACTTTATATGAAAGGTATTTCTAGCTGAAACACTGATTAGATTTGGTGAAAAAATTACTATGTAGTTGTGTGTGTTGTACTTAGTCAATTGAAAAAAAAAAAAATATGCTTTTTTGATGATCTGTTTTGAATTTTGTACTGAGTTGTGAAATTTTACCACATACTTGGGGAAATAGTACCGAAGTAAAATTTCACAACTCTTAGTACAAAATTCATAACAGATCATCAAAAAAGCTATTTTTTCTAAACTGTATTTGTTCATGTAGCCTATATATGTGTGCACTCAAACCTTGTCCTATTGACCTGTCCCAAATAACAGCTAATAATAGTAGCCTAGATGTGTTATATGGCATTTGGCAAGCAGCAACAACCAAACAAGTTTCCTCCCATGAAGACAAAAACAGAATGAACTCAGTTTGCTCAAGAAAGGTCACAACTGTTGATTTTCTCTAGCAGTCCAACATAGCAGCGAAAGCTTGTTTACTTACAGGTCAGTTCTTTCCTGTTTTTGGAGATGTGTTTTGCTGCTTGATCCTTGAACATGTGTCTAAAATCTCAATCACAAACATTTCCCTGTACCATGTTATTTTCCTGAATTCTGAACTGAGGGGAAAACACTGTTGTCGACCACAACATTGGAATCATGCCCTTGAGATGGTGAGGACCTTAGACCTTTGCATGTTTTTATAGTGTGATGTCACGAGAGGCTACACAGCTTTCAGCGGGATTGCTCAAGTAGTGCAAGGAGACCAGGTTCAACCAAAACAAGGATTTTATTAAAGGTCTTGGGAAACTAACGAAAGTATAACACAATTCTGTACTCTGGTGGCTCTTTCAGGGTTAACAGTACAGGGATGTCTCTTCCACATCCAAAATCATAACTCTCCCTCGCTCAAATAACTTTTCCCCAGTCTTACTGTATTCCACGTTGCAGCTAGTGGCCAACCCAGCAAAACGTCCTTCCAAATGTCCCACACGTATTTCCACAGGTGCATATATCCCAAAGGTGAGTATTTCCCAAAGGTAAGTATCTCCAAATCCTTATATTCCTCATGGAAGTGGACGTGCAGCACTCTTGTCCTCCAGAGAGCCCAGCCTGGAGACTGTGTCTCTTCCCTTCCCCCAAACCTTCAGCTCATCAGCTCCTCATTTGTTTCAGCTGCGTGGGAAGATTGGCCATAGAGGGGTGGAGTTCCCGACCATACCAGCAGATGGAGCCATAGCTGTCTGGGTTTGCAGCCATCTCAGGGGGATGTAACGTCCCTCCAGGACACAGCCTCTCGTGACATCACACATCCCCCTCCTCGGGACCGACGTCCTCGTCGGGGTAAAGGCAGCGAAGAAGGCATCACGCCGGGAGAGGGCGTCCGCATTGCCGTGGTGCTTGCCAGCCTGCTCTCTCTTCAACTCCTCCACCTCTAGGACCAGGGACTCAGCCTCCTGTTGTCTCTCCTTGAGTTTCTTACTGAACGCATCAGCCTTGGTTTTAGCAGAGTTTAGCTTCTGTTGAGCAGCTTTCAGTTCCTTCTCTCTCTCTGCCTCCGCATTCTTCATCTTGTTCTCCAACACCTTGTACTTCTCCTCTGCCTTCTTCTGGACCTCCTTACTACTGCGCAGGGTCTCCTCACACTCCTCGATGGTCCTGCGCAGCCTCTCCAGCTCCTCCTGTTGCTTATGGAAGGAGCTCTGTTGGAGTTTAGCCTGGAGGATATCTAACTCTTCTGTCTTCATGTCTAACTGTTGCTTTAACAAACGATACCTCTCAGCGGTCCCCTTCAGACCAGACAGTTCTTTGTCCAGATTCTGTAGCTCCGTCTCTGTGTCGGTCTGGGCACTTGCCATCCCTATCAGAGCCCGGGCGGGAGTGAGTAACTCGGAGGATTGCACCGGAGCCTTCCCAGGATGAGTCTTGCCTCTCCGTTTCCGAGGTACTCGGGTTATCCTCTCCTGAGACTCTCTCCAGAGTGGGTAAAAGGCTGGGCAGTCTCGTCCAATTAGGACAGGGACGGGGAGGGAATCAACCACCCCCGCCGTCGTGTGTATGGTTCCCCGTGTGCTGGTCATTGTAAGTTCAGTAACGGGGTATTCTCTGGTGTCCCCATGGACACAGGAAACTGGGAGGACTTTCCCCGGGGTCAGACACGTTGGGCCCACCAAATCCTTACGCACCAGGGTGGCCCGGCTACCAGAATCCAGTAAGGCCTCCACATCATGGTGATTCACAGTTACCGGGCAGGTGGGGGGGTCGATCTGGGCCGCCATCTACGACTCCCAAGAGCGAGGCAAAACGGTGTGTGGGTGCTGAGCTGGAGGACTCCGCAGTGGGCATAGGTTCATCGGCTGGTTTCCCACACTGCCAGGAGATATGTCCCATCTCCCCACACCGGTAACACTGTCGAGTTTCCCCCTCCTGGTGTACTCTTCTTGGACCCGCCTGGTTTCTGGCTCCCCCTGGAGCCGGGATAAGTCCTGACGTGGCTGGGTTCGAGACCTTGGGGTCCTTTGGACGGGTTCTTCCCATTTGTGGTGGGGCCACACTCCTGGGGTCTTTTTCGGGAAGCATTCAGCATCTCCGCTGTGGCCTGGTACTTTTCCACAGCTTCCACGGTCAGATCAGCCGTGGTCAAGGCCTGTTGACTGATGCACCGTTTTGCCTCATAAGGCAGGGCGCGTGAGGTAACGATCCACCACAACGGCCTCCACCACCGCCGCTGCTGTATTCCTCTGCGGATCCAGCCATTTCCTTGCGATTCGGACAAGTTCATGCATCTGCGCCCGAGGAGGTTGGTCTGGTTGGAAGGTCCAGCTGTGAAAGCGCTGGGCCATACCAAACTTTGTGAGTCCATATCTGCTGAGGATCTCAGACTTCAGGGCATCATAGTCAGTAACCTGGTCAGGGCCCAGGTCCCGGACAGCATTCAGCGATTCCCCGGTTAGAAAGGGGGGCTAACAGACCAACCCACTGTTGCTTGGGCCAGGCTTCCCTAGTGGCCGTGGCCTCAAATGCATGCAGGTATGCCTCAATGTCATCGGTAGCTCCCATCTTAGATATAAAGTCACTTGCCTTTATTGGGCGGGTATTTTGGACCACCCTCTGTCTCTGCAACTGCAACTCCTCTGCCTTCAGAAGGTTGGCTTTCTTTTGCTCCTCCAAGAGAGCCACGTTTGCTTGCATCTGGGCTTGCTGGCCAGCAACAAGGGCTTTCAATATGTCCTCCATTTCAGTCGGGCGGGGAGCCTACGGCCAACTTGGAAAACTGGGTGATCAAACCTTCGGTATCCTCCTCTGACATGCACTATTAATGCTTGAGCGTGCCCGTATTCTCCACCATCTGTGATGTCACGAGAGGCTACACAGCTTTCAGCGGGATTGCTCAAGTAGTGCAAGGAGACCAGGTTCAACCAAAACAAGGATTTTATTAAAGGTCTTGGGAAACTAACGAAAGTATAACACAATTCTGTACTCTGGTGGCTCTTTCAGGGTTAACAGTACAGGGATGTCTCTTCCACATCCAAAATCATAACTCTCCCTCGCTCAAATAACTTTTCCCCAGTCTTACTGTATTCCACGTTGCAGCTAGTGGCCAACCCAGCAAAACGTCCTTCCAAATGTCCCACACGTATTTCCACAGGTGCATATATCCCAAAGGTGAGTATTTCCCAAAGGTAAGTATCTCCAAATCCTTATATTCCTCATGGAAGTGGACGTGCAGCACTCTTGTCCTCCAGAGAGCCCAGCCTGGAGACTGTGTCTCTTCCCTTCCCCCAAACCTTCAGCTCATCAGCTCCTCATTTGTTTCAGCTGCGTGGGAAGATTAGCCATAGAGGGGTGGAGTTCCCGACCATACCAGCAGATGGAGCCATAGCTGTCTGGGTTTGCAGCCATCTCAGGGGGATGTAACGTCCCTCCAGGACACAGCCTCTCGTGACATCACAATAGGTTAAACCAATGAAAGGGGGGGAAAGAGAAAACAACCCTCCAGAGTGGGAGGCTTTGAGGTTGGAGCAGCAGTCCAGGAATGGACTCCAGAGGATATAGGTCAGGTCTCTGTCTCTGTCTCTGTCTCTGTCTCTGTCTCTGTCTCTGTCTCTCTCTCTCTCTCTCTCTCTCTCTCTCTCTCTCTCTCTCGCACTCTCGCTCTCTCTCTGTCTCTCTGTCTCTGTCTCTGTCTCTGTCTCTGTCTGTCTCTCTCTCTCTCTCTCTCTCTCTCTCTCTCTCTCTCTCTCTCTCTCTCTCTCTCTCTCTCTCTCTCTCTCTCTCTGTCTGTATCTCTGTATCTCTGTATCTCTGTGTCTCTCTGTCTCTCTCTCTCTCTCTCTCTCAAATCAAATCAAATTGTATTTGCCACATGCACCGAATACAACAGGTGTAGACCTTACAGTGAAATGCTTACTTACAAGCTGTTAGGCCTACTGCTGCTAGGTAGCTCTCTCTCTGCTCTCCCCCTCCCCTCTGTCTGTCCTTGATTGCAGGAGTGAAGTCTGGTGTGCGGGAGTCAGGGTTCCAGCTGCAGCTCATTCACCATAATCACCTCAGCCTTTAAGACCCGGTCAAACCTGCCACTCATCGTCAGATCATAGTCAAGCCGACTCAACCTGCTTGTTTTCGCTCTTTGTGTTTTTGGCCTGTTCTATTTACTTTTCTCCTGTGCCACAGATTATTGGAACCTGACTCCTGCCTCCGCTTCACTCCTGCCACCACCATCCTGCTTTCCACTACCGGACCTCCCTTTTGGACTCACCACGGACACTAGGACATTACAGTACCACACCTGCTCTGAACCTGGATCTGTTACCCTCCCTGTAACCTGGACTTGCTCTTCCCCTATTATTGGAAACCTGGACAAATTGAACATTGTAAATAAACCTGTTAAACCTTCTCTGGCTCGGTGTAGTTGTCTGCATTTGGGTTCAAATCCAGTTTAATCATGACACAAGCCATTAACCAACAATGCAGTTTTAAGAAAATATCAAAAGTGTTAAGTAAAAAATAGATAAGTAAAAAAATAAAATTAGCAAATAATTAAAGAGCAGCAGTAAAATAAAATAACAGTAGGGAGGCTATATA